>NC_141060.1:32664757-32674757 GCF_041138505.1 Cibotium barometz
GAGAGAGTGAGAGTGAGAGTGGTTTGCCTAATGACAAGCTCAAAGGTTGAATTGAATACAAAAGAAATCAACTGGTCATGAAGAATACTAATACATTTCCTAAGTGATTTTGAGAGTCAAGCAATATTCAATCTAGGTCATGCTCCCAATTGAGCCTCTAAGTAGCCCAAATGGTCTCAACATTTTAGTGAATCACCATGATGGCTTAAAGCTTTGAGAAAATGTTGCTCTCAACACTTAGTGTATCATCACGATGGGCGCTCAAAGCTTTGAGAAAATGTTGCATGTGTTATTGTTACACGGACTAGAAAAGAATCCTACCTATATCTATGCTTTTAGCCATAATCAAGGTTTAGCTCTTAATCTAAAGAATGCATGATAGAAAATTAAGATAATCCTTCTAAAATAATATGCAAGACATTCAATAGTATTCAAGCAAACTACACCCTCACTATGTCTTACAAAAGGCAAGACCAAAAATTACAGAGTCATCTTTCCTTCTCCCATCAACTTGAAACATATTTTCCAAGAATTGAATCAACTTGAAAATAATTTTTGTGGGGTAAAACAAACCCATCTTTTCTCAAACCCTAGGCTAGCGAGATGAAAAGCTTATCAGTGGATGATGGACATGAATGCAAATAGGGGCCAAAATTTTGTAACAAATTGAAAATCTTTAATTAAAGGAGGTTTGAAAAAGCTTATCAGTGGATGATGGACATGAATGCAAATAGGGGCCAAAATTTTGTAACAAATTGAAAATCTTTAATTAAAGGAGGTTTGAAAAAGACCTTAGTCTCTAACAAGGAGGGTTGAAAAATCATTAATTAAAGGAGGGTTGAAAAAGACCTTAGTCTCTAACAAGGCTAAGGTCTGTAGCCTTTATAGTTTTATATGTTGAAGTGAAATCACACACCCCTCACTTGACAATTGAGAACATGGAGGTTGTGCGATGTTCTATGGGTATGCGATGTGCAATAGGCTACCAAGAAGAACCGGGAAGCGGTCCCTCTATGTGTGATTCAAAGGTGCATTGAATCTCTCTCAAGGCAGGGTTTCAAGAAGGTACATAACTAGCATCTCATTGGAAATTCATTCTAAGAGAGCCAAGGCATGCACTTCATCCAAAACGATTGTTAATTTGCAGATATTATTTTAAATAATTTCTTATTTTTTCTTACAAAGGGGACATATAATATATACTAAAATTGGTTTTGAAATGTTTTTTTCTCCTCTAAGGGTGATAGTGGTGATGGTGGAAAGCATGGCCACTGTGTCCCTTATTGTGGGTTCTTTCCTCACCCTTGCCAAGTAGAGGAAAGATGCAGAAAATGTGACAAATAAATTCCAGCTTTTTTATACAATTGTTTTTTTCCAAAAACTTATTAGAATTCTGTTTTTTTCCAAAAACTTATTAGACTTATGCACATAATTGCATTTACAATTACTAATTGCGAACTTTGAGATTTTTTTTTCCCAGAAGATTTTTTGTCATGTTTTTTTTGTAAAATATCTATAGAAGCAAATCTCTCATAGTTGCACTTGTTTGGGAACTCTGAGACCCTTTACACACCCCACAAATTTCTGGGAAAAAAAAGGGAGGAACCCCACCTTATGGGAGAGATAGTGCCTAAGTTTGTCGATGAGGAGTCTCCTCGTGCCCTAAGGGGTGGATTTTGATGAGAAAATTCTGGCTTTCTAGGATGGAGTGTAGTTTTGAGAGAAAGGAGAGTAGTTGTTTGGTAGTTTGAAACAGTTCTCTTGTTTGCTTGACCGTGTGGGTTATATATAATATGATATTAAAATATGGAAGGCTGGGAAGCCCATTCAACCTCATCTTCTCTTTGCTTGTTTTCTATCCAATCAACGTGCTTCTCTTAGCCGGCCTCTCTTCTCCTCCCTTCCTCACCTCCTCCTCACTCTTCCTCCCCAATCTCTGCGGCGCCCCTTCACGTTTCCGTGCTTGCTTCCCTCGTCCCCCCTTTACTCAGTATGCCGCTCTAATTTGTACACTATATTCCCATCACAGATGGAATCGTCTTGGATTTCGTCTCATTGAGTTGCAGCTTACCACTCGCTAGTGGAGGGGTAGCCAACCGAGCTCCTCTGCTTACAGAAGACCTCTTCTCTTAAATGGCAACAGGGACCCCTTGTATGTGGACGGCTCCAACCTTCTGGCAAGCGATGCCGGATCAGGGGCGCGCGAACTTGGTGTCCATTATCGCAGTTAGGGGTGGGCTCCTCCGGCGATCAGGTCGACAACAGTCAGTAGGGCGCAGGTGGAAGGGGAGGGCGCTTCATTGCCCTCTCAGCCCGATTACGATGCCAGCTGCTCCGGCCGGCACGGGTGGGATGCACGTGTGCGGCAGTATGCTCTCCGACGGAAGCAGGGGCGCCGAAGGCGACGAAGACTACGTCGAATCCAGCGTTCTTGAAGCAGGTACACCCCAATGACCATTCCTTAGTCCGTCATTAAGGTCCCGGCGGGTAGTAGAATTCTGCTGCCCCCTGCGACCATTCCTTACTCCTTTCCGTTGTCTTCCTTCCTTGCGTACTTAGCAAAACCACTGTCTTCTTCGGTGTTGAGTCTGATTTCTCCAAGAATATAGTTTGCTTTTGTCTCTGATTATATTTGGAGAGCAGTGGAGGTGAAAAGTGGGTCGGAAGGCTTCTTGATAAAGATGCGAGATGGGAGGTATATCAAATGCGTCCACAACAATCCCGAGGGGGGCCGTCTTCCAGACTATGCTCCTCAGCCTGCCATCGTCTTGAAGGTGGAAGATGGCAGCAACCTGCTGCTGCCCATTATTGTGTGTATGTACTTGAACTTTGCTCCTCCCAATCGCCTCGATTTGCTCTTCCTTTCTGAATAGCGATTAAACAGGTATTTGGGCACTAATATAGTACTGTTTTGCCTCGCCCAAATGTGTGAATCCTGATTTCGTTCGATGTCTACACCATCAGTGGAGCTGCCAGCCACGATGTTGATGGAAGCAGTTCGAAATGTCCACATTGTAAGCACGTAAACTTCGACAGCATTAAACCTCTGAATTGGTCCTTGAAGTTAGTTAAAGGTTGCATATATTGTCCTCGAGTGCAGGCTAGACCCACTATCTACCAAGTATTGAGTGATCTGATCGAACTCATGGGATTTAAGGTGCTTGTCTTTACCATAGCTATTGCAAACCACAATATGCCTTACAAGATTATTTTCGCATGTAATGACATATGATTTCTTCAAGGCGGGCTACACACCTTTGGCCCCTGCCCGCTCTCTATGAGGTCTTCAATGACGACTTTGGAATCGTGTGTGCAGGCAAAGCTAGTACGCGTGACGAGGAGGGTGCAAGAGGCATACTATGCACAGCTATTTCTGTCCAAGGTAGGAGTATATCAGTCATTCAGGAATCAGGATCCTTCTCTCAATATCATGAGGGGCGAGGGTAAAAAAATTCTCATTCGTCCCCTTTCTTTCAGCAAATCGGGGACGAGGTTCAAGAAGTTAGCCTGGATTTGCGACCTTCAGATGCGATCAATATTGCGGCGCGATGCCAGGTGAGGTGCCGAACTGATGTTAGTATCCATAGGGACTACATTGGTGGGCAGATCTGAGTCTGCTTGGGGGTGGCTTTAATTTGGTGGGCGTCAACCAGGTCCCCATCCAGGTGAACAGGCAACTTGCGTATGGGGATGGGGTCCGGATTGTGAGTGATCCTGCCAAGCTGCAGCCTTCATCTTCATCACGCTCTGCTCGCTTCTCCGGGGCAATCTCGCTGTCTACCGAGCTTGACAGGTACTGTAGCCGATGATACATGTATGTCAATTATCAGCAACTTCTCAATATGCCGTCCACCTTAACAGTCCATGTTTCGATCAATTAGGCCCCAGACGGAGACCTGCGTCGAGGCCGAGGAGTTTGTGCTTGTACGAAGTATGCTAATGGCAGCAGCTGAAGAGCGTTACATGGATGCAGGTATCATCCATGATCATATATACACCTCCCTTGTGTGTACAATCCACTGCTTAGTTAGCTGTCTTTTGTGTGTGTGTGTGTGTGTGTGTGAATCATGTACTCTTATTCGATCTCCATCACACACGCAGCGCGCATCAGAGACGAACTCAGAGAGCTTCGGTCGAAGAAACGCAATTAGCCTCAACACGAACAGGTATAGCTTGCTTCATAGAACGTTATTAAGGTCCTTCTAACGACCGTTACCCCCTGGCTCTGCTAACGTTTCATCCCCGACTTCGCAGCGACGGCACAGTGTACAGTCGATTCTTGTGGTGACATTCCACTTTCTACATAGATATATTGTACAGCGAAACGAGGCAGGCACCTGCCTTTGTGATGTGTGTGTGTAAAAATTGTAAATAATCTACATATGCTTATTGACTGGGGAATCTCGTGGCAGGGATTGCCCCTTCATTACTGAAATCTTCACGAATTTATGTACAGATTTTTAGTGCAACGAAGTCCCTTTAGCCAAGCTAAGGGCTCTTTAAAATTCACTTTTTTTTTTCTTCTTCTTCTGTGGGTATGGAATGTGAGATGTTTGCAATATGAGCAGCGGCTCCGAGGTTTAGATAATAATCATGTGGGTGTGTGGCAATCAAAATTGGGTGCAAAGTGTCCAATTAGCTAATTCATTTTCCAATTAGCTAACTCGTTTTCCCGTATGCCCTTTCTCATCTCTACCTAGTAAAATACAATATGGAAGTAGCAAAATAAGTTTGTTTGTTTGGGGGCCTTATGTGAATGCACTCCTATGTAGAAAATCACGAGAAAACAGATACTTAATTGTAATCATTTCCTATTTAGAATCAGCACTTTTGCGTCTAGCTACTTAATTGATTTTCTAACATAATTCAAGACTTTAACATAGTGAAATACGATGTCTAATGAAGCTTTTTAATGTCACATAGTACTCCTCTCTTTAGAAGGTAAATAAAAATCTTCATAGAGGCCTTCTAAGAATTTGGCTTTGATCTATGAAATTTGAAGTAACATGTCATTTCTTTTACGAAGTTTTTTTTCCTTAACCATGTGTTGTGGTTGTTTTCTAGGAAATTCCAAGAAGTAATCATTTTATGCATAGATATGTCCCAGCTCTAGATGTATTAAGTACAATTTTTATGGAGAGAACAATCAATGATAGCCATAAAATCAATTTTTTAATTGATAATATTATTTTTAAACACCATAATAATAGTCTGCTTTATAGAGTAAGTTTTTTCAATAATGTCATTGAAGTGTTAAGAGTCATTCTTATGCAAATTGAGCTCTCTTCTCACATTTCCATTACGGTGCCTTGATTAGGTTAAGATCTTATGGATGATCTTGGAAGCTTTATGTTCTTTAAAGAGCTCCTATTAGTCTTTGTATATGTGACCTTAAAAAACCTCCCATGACTTTCTAAGTTCTGGGGGCATATGCTTATAAACGTTATTGGACTCTCTTGTTTCAATCCACTTAGCACTAATTATGATGAGAACACTATCAACATTGGGGTGTTAAAGGTACCCTTCAATAGTTTGGATATTAGAAATTGATGTTATTAGATGTGTGTAAGTGCCAATTACCGATGCCTACAAAAGATGCTATTAGTAGTTTTAGCTAAGTTAAGGGCTCTTAAACTTCACTTTTTTTTTTCTATGGGTATGGAATGTGAGATGTTTACAATATGAGTAGCTACTGCAACACTTGCAAAGTGAGACAATGCTAAACGAGCATAGAATGGAATCATGTGGCAATGTTGGTGTCCCTCTCCATGTGACCATAGGGAGTCTTAAAAATCTTTGGGGATGTCCACAAGTGGTTGTATAAATGTATGCTCTTATGTGTGTGTGTGCGTGGGGGGTGTGTGTGTGGGAGCATATATTGATACCAAGTTCTACACCCACTATTGGGCATTGATGACGTTAGTGGGGATGTCATAGTATATAGTCCATACCATGCATGATGGAGTTGATGGTTTATTGTCTTGTGGATGACTACCATGAGGTTATAAATTGCACTTTCTTATAAGGTGAATTATTGAATGTTCCTCGATTCATCTAGGTATATATGTCCACAAGTGGTTTCTTGACATCATCCCTTGCTTGCGTTGCCCAAACAACAAACTAGAGAAATAACATCCCCCCCTAGACAACCTAGACCACAAGGTATTACACACCCTTTGCTTTATAGAGAATTACATTCTAAGTATTAAAGTTGTATTTTCCTGGTTGCAATAGTAAATTTTGGTTCTCCGATTGACTAATTCATTTTCCCTTTTGCGCTTTTTAAACTCTACATAGTAAAAAATACAATGTGTAAGTAGTAGTTTTTTTTTGGGGCAATATATGAATGCATTCCTATATAGAAAATCACGAGAAACCAAATACTAAATAGTAATCATTTCCTTCTTAGAATCAACACTTTTAGGTCTAGCTACCTAATTGATTTTCTAACATAATTCAAGACTTCAACATAGTGAAATACAATGTCTAAGCAGTAAAGTGAAGGTTTTTAATGTTATATAGTACTCTTTTTAAAAGGAAAATAACAATCTTCATAGAGTTATTACTTCTCAATCTAAGAAATTTGGCTTTGCCCTATGAAATTTGAAGAAACGTTTCATTTCTTGTATGGAGTTTTTTTCGTAAACACCACAAAATGTGGTTGTTGTCTAGGAATTTCCAAGAAGTAATAATTTTTGCATAGATAGTATTGAATAGTTAAATGTTTATGTAGAGAACCATCATTGATAGCCATAAAATCAAATTGTTTATTATTTTTAACACAAAATGGTAATAGTCTTCTTTATAGATTCATTGAAGTATAAAGAGTCATTCATGTACAAATTGAGCTCTCTTCTCACATTCCTAGTACGATGTTTTGATTGAGTTAAGATCTTATAGACAATCTTGGAAGCTCATACATCCTTTAAAGAGCTCCTATCATAGATTCAGTTAAGATCTTATAGAAGATCTTGGAAGCTCATATGTTCTTTTAAGAGCTCCTATTAGTTATTGTACATGTGACATTAAAAACCTCCCATGACCTTCTAGGTTTAGAGGCATATGCTTTTAAATGTTGATGGACTCTCTTGTTTCAATCCACTTAGCACTAATTATAATGAGAATACTATCAACTTTGGGCTTAGCTTTATTCATAGGATCTTGTGCCAAGTGGTATTTTTGGGGGCCAAGACAATTTCATACAAGTACACAAGTACTTTTTCATACTTGAATAAGCTAAGTTTTTGCAAGAAATTCATGGGCATCATTATGTGTTTTAGCTCTGAGTGCTGCTAAATCAATACCTTGTTTTAACATGTGTACATGCACTAATCCAAACACACATGCACTAATGCAAATGCACACTCTCTCCTCCCACATACACTCTCTCACACATAAAAATTCTCTCTCTCTCTCTCTCTCTCTCTCTCACACACACACACACACACACACACACACACACACACACGCACGTGCACGCTAATAGGTTTTTTCTGGTCATGGTGGCATGGTGACATGCTAGACGCAATCGGCAAGGAGGAGTGGCATGCATGCTTTGTGTGTCTCCGTGTTGCAAGAAAGGCAAGGGAGGTGATGACAACAACATTGTCCCTCATTTTCTTGTGGTGGAAGAGTACTCCGTAGGCAATAGTAATGAAGAAGGAACAGAGCCGATGGTTTTAGATATTTTTTGAAAATATTTGGGATAAAATGGTGGAAGCCCCGGGTTCAGGCCTAGAATTTGAAGGGCACCCCTATTTTTTCTTTTGAAAGGCTTTTCTTTATGAAGATATTGGAAGGGCATATAAATAAATTTCTTAAAATCCTTCTCTTCTTTTGACTTTTGAAGGGTAATTGTGTTTTCAACCTTCTTACGAAGGTTTTGACCCCTTTCATTCTTGTGAAGGTTTCCACCCCCTTGGAAGGGTACTACAACCTTCAAATTCCACAACGTGGCTGTGATGTATGGCGGGCAGGAGGCTCTGGAAGCTAGATGGCATGGAAGGGAGTCGACGAAGCTCACAGGTATGAGAGGAAGCTATTGTGCTTGCGTTTTGGAAAGAGAAGAAGCCGAGATACTGCTGGTTTTCTAAAGGAAGTTAGGTAGCTTGAACTGTGAGAGAAGGAACCTGCTGCTGTACCATTCAAGAAGAAGCTTAATTGTGCATCATGATAGAAATCGGGCTTGGGAGCTGTACATCGCACTGTTGGTGAGCTCGTGTCTGAGAAGAAGTGCTGCAACCATTGAAGACTTTGGTGTGATCGTGGGCATGAAAGAGTTGTAGCCTGGGAATGAAGGGGAAACACTGCTGAAATCACGCTGCATACCATAGAGAGAGAAAGCAAAGGATTGATGAGTGTAAGGTGACAGTATTCTGTTGTTGAGTTTTCAGTTTGTTGTTGGTGTACTGTGGTGTTATTTTGGTGATTATTGGGCTGTTGAGATTTTTTCCCTTCTTGTAGAGATGAGAGTAGGCTGTATCTATTGTGATGTAGAAAACATTTCCAAGGTGAGTTTGAGGTTTGTTGCCAGGGCTCGCAGCTGAGTATGAAGGGGAAACTCTACCAAAATCTATTTTGAGGAGGATATGCTACTGCAGACCAGAGAAAGGAGGTATATTGGGCAACGAGAATCATTGAGGTGAAAGGTATATTGGTACTGTTGACTTTCAGCTTGTATATTGATAGTGTTTGTTTCTGCTCATGTGGCCATTGGGCTGTTGTGATTTATCTTTGGAAGATGAGAGCTGGTGGGGCAGTTGTTGTGCAAGCAACTTTCAGGTGAACAAGGCATTGTTTTCAAAGCTTGTAAGGGGGCAACCCTGTGCAGGCCTCTCTTTGGGGAAGAAAACTTGGCATTAGTGGGAGCTTTAGGGGCATCGTTTGTGGCCTGTCTTGAAAGTTTGAAGACTGAGGATTGAAGGCTGATTTGTAGCTCACTGTTGGGCTGTTTTGTTGGATATGTTTGTGTTGCTAACAGCCTTTCCATACTCCGTTGCCAGAGGTGTGTTCAAGGCCCCAAGTTAAAGTGAGCCGGCCTTGTCTTGCCAAAGATATATATCTGTTTGATCCCTATGTTGGCACAAGTTTTGATTGTGTGAGACGTGTTCTTCCTCATGTTGGTAGAGTGAGTGGTGGTGTGTCCATGATTGAGTATCATCATTCTCAAATATCATTGTATAAGATCACCATTTGTAAGAGTCACACCGGTGGGGTGTGTGTGTGTTAAGAGGGTTGTGTGGGTCCCTTGGGAGTGAGGCTGTGTGTGTGCGTGCACGCGCGCGCACAAAGAAGGTTATCCCCAAGTCTTTATGGTATGTGATCAAGTGCAATGATCAAGGGTGTGTAAACTCACATTGTGGATTGGTGTTTGTGTTTGAATTGTCCATTGGTAATTAGTCATCTCATCACTTGTATAGACTGTGCCATGTGGGTGTACAAGACAAAGATTTCTAGAAGAATGATCCTATCTTTGGCTTTAGATCCAAGGATTGTGAGGATCATTTGCAGTGGCTTTGTTTATCAGGTGGTCACCTCCTTGCGAACAAGTTGGGATTGGTTCTTGCTGCTCAGGGTGCCAAACAGCTGGAGAGAAGTTCAAATCTACCTGAAGAAATCTACCACATTGAGACTTGTGAAGAAGAGGACATGGACTGAAGCTTCTAGTGCCACCTATTTGTTCTTGAACTTTGCTATTTAGAGAACCACAGGGAAAATACTCTCAGTGATATTGTTATTGCGCATAAGAGTATGATATTGTATATCATACTCTTATGCGCATTCATCTTGTGTTGGATCCTCCTCAATGTCAAGGTGTTGTAAAATGAAGGGCTTCCATTGTACTCAACCCAGTCATAAACTATAGAAGGTGCTGATTTGCAATTAAAAAGGGTTCACTCAGTGAAGTTATCCTTTCACTTGGTTGTTCTACTGGTCTTTGGGTAGTGGTTTTGCTGATGTTGTGGTGCAAGTATTTTGTGTCTTTCCAACGTTGTGTTTT
>NC_141060.1:33279757-33504757 GCF_041138505.1 Cibotium barometz
CTGGAATCATCCCCAGCTGATTCATCCGCTGCAGTTTCCAATCTTTTGACTTAGCAATCTCCACCGCATCCTCAAAAGACCTGGGCTTCTTCAATTCCACTTTCCAGCGAATACTCCTCTTAAGTCCAGCTACAAACTTGTTCTTCTTCATCATATCAGGCGGTACCTGGTCTTCTCCTAAAGCCCTGCATAGAGTCTCCCATAGCAAAGAAAATTTCTTCATATAATCATCTATTGATTCAAACTCACCTTGTGTCAGAACTTGCACCTCATGCCAAACCTTGTCGGGGTCTTCTACCTTCTTGAACCTGTTGCTAAGTGCTGTCTTCAGTCCATCCTCAGTCATCTCAATGCGTGGAACAGCATCCCTCAATGACTCCTCATAAGCCCTGTACCAGGTCCTTGCATCCCCTTTCAAACAAATGCTCAGCAGCCGCAACACCTGTACCTGCTCATTAATATGGTTGCTTATACATGCAACCTCCATCCTTTCCAAGAAGTCTGCCACATCCTCATTCGGACCACCATAAAACTCTGGATAAGACATCATCTTGATCCCAAAACTTCACTTCCAATCCCAAGCAAAAACCCAAAAACACCTTCCTTCAATCTCTCACTCTGGGGCATACACCCTCGTAAGAGAAATCCCTGAGCTATCCTCAGTCTGAGCAACTCCTCAGTGGAACTATACCAGAAAGAGCCACTCCTCAGTGGGGCACCAGAAGGATGTGAGGTGAAAAAAAGAAAGAAATACCTGCCTCTATAGCTCTTCCACCTCCCAAACTTGGAAACACTACCACAAACGGGGCACCACCAGCCACCGGCTGGAACACTCTCTCAACATTCGCCACCCACCCACGCCATAAGATAGCTCAGAACCACAATGAACAAATGATTATTCAACAAAAAACATATACAGCATCAACCATGTACAAACTCAGCAAAATACACCAAAGACCAGGACTCTGGCCAGGATTTACTGCCAAGGGAATACACCCTTGCGTCTGACGACCAAGCCTCTGTTTCCCGGTACCTATAATCTCCAGAGGGCGCCCACACCAGCAACCCTTCTTCACTTCCTCTGTAGCCTGGCTACTCTCTGTCTGCTGCTACCTGCCAATTGTCGTAGGCGAGCCGCACTGTCTCCAGCCCACACATCAGCACCACTATCTGCATCCAACACACACAAAAACCCAAGGCTCCCTCTCCGGTTAGCATCCACACACTGCCTGCAATCACCGCCCACACAAGACCAGCTACTCTCACCAGAAGGCGCCCACACCAGCTAACCTTCACTCAGCAGCTCCCACTCTCTGTATGTCGTGACCAGCAGTCTCACCAACCCCAGAGCCTCGCACAATCCTCTGCACCACGAACCAACTGCTCACCGCAGCATCCTCAGATATCTAGCCCAAGCCACATCTCATGCACCCTTCCTCACAGCAGCCCTCCCTGCTGCTTCAATCATCATGACAAGACGATCACTTTCACCCAAGAGACCTGCAGCCTCTTCCTCTTATTCACCCGGCTGTACTCCAGCCCTTTTATAACCAACACACAAGGCCCACACCAGCCTTCACTTCTGCTGCACATCAACCAAGTGGCCTTCACACCTTTCTTCGCAGTCTAACTGGGCACCTTCTCTTTCGTTAACAACCAGTCGCCCACACCAGCAACTAGCCCTTCCTCTTACTCAAATCACTAGGTGGCTGCTTTCCAGCCCGTCTGTTCCAGGCGCCTCCAGCTCTTAGCTGCGCCAATCACTAGGCTCTCTCTCCCTCTTTGCCTCTGGTTTCAGCGCCAGCAAGGCTATCCTCGCACCAAAGTGGCCAGTTTGCTTCACATACGCCAGCCCACTGCAGCGTCCTTCCACGTTCACCCTCTCTGCACCTGTAAGCCAGTTGTCGCCTCACGCATCAGAGCCGCCCAGCACTTGACGCGGCCACTCTCTCTCCCTCTTCTTGTACTCAGCTCCCTGGCTTCCCCAGTCGCCAGGCGGTCACTACCTGCAGCTCCTCACGCAGCTTACAGCCCTCAGCAAAGGCGACAACTCCTTCTCCTTTTCGGTGACGACCCCACGCTCTTCCTGGCGTCTCTTTTCTGCAAGGCGACGACCCCCTCCTACGCCGGCCTTTACACACACAAGGCGGCTTCCACAGAGCCTCTCAAGCTTTTTCCTCTCTCTCTGCCCAGCTCTGCTCTTCTACAATAGGCCTCCCCTTCCTTTTTTCAGAGCGCCCGTCAGCTCTCCACCACCTTCTCGAAGCAAGCTGGCCGCACATCTTCACGTCTTCTAGACCATGAGTTGGCAGCCCATAACACTCCCACGTGGCCCTTTAGAAGGTGGCCATATTACATTATATTTTATTTCTTTTACAAGCCTCAAAGCCACAAAGTAATGGCCACACTAATGTTAAAAAACCTTCCTTCTCCTTGCACTTCGGATCATCACGCCGTGGCCATAATTTTCCAAAATAAGAGTTGCTCACAGCTTCGTCAGCTACACCATTACCACCAAGCCCATCAATTGCCAGTCGGTGCTCTGCATTTAGTAACCACCCGTACACCATACTGATGCAATAAAACTCCAGATCTCCAGCGTCTGCTCCCAGAAAAACACGTGCATATTCCAGCTTACAACAAAATCACTCGGCCTGTACACTTGCCAGGGCATTCAGGGCAGATTTTATTCACACACCACACGCACCATATGTACACTGACCAAAAAACCCTTTCAGATTTTAGCCTGGCATATGGCAATTGAATTCTCTCATTTTGTAAACCAACAGAACAAAATTGGAGTGAGATTTAAGGAGTTTACTGCCAATGCAGCTCGAGTGAGTTTCAGGTTGGGGTCATAGGTGTTGTCACTACTAAGAGTGGGAAAGCCATGAAGCTTCCCATGGAATACTGCCAAGGTTGCGGATCATCAATTTGAGGGAGGGATTATTGGATAAAATTGATGAATACATAGGGACATTGGATAATAGATGAAGCATAGCCTTAGGGGAATGAGTGCTAAAGTCTAGATGAGTAAAACCTACAATACTAGCATGTAGAAATGCCAGTCAATAGTAAAAGAATGTAAGAAGCCAAGAGCAATCAATGGAGAGATAATCAAGGAATGATTCGAGCCTTCTTTAGTGAGAGAATCAAGGAGAGAATGATGGGAAGGTGGAGAATATTTTGGAGTCAAATTCTCGACCTCATCTATGATGTAATCAACCTTGTACTTGTGCTACTATATAGGAGGTAAGATCTATGATGGAAATATATACTCGCATTTTATCATTATGCTGCACATTTACTGATTACTCTACTTACTATTAGTGACTCAACGTTGTGCATGTTTAGGCTTAATCCACCATGCCGATCCTTATCTTCTATCCACCATGAATTCCAACAAGACAACACTATTACTTGGCATATTTTTCTAAACTCACGATTTAATAATTGATAGAGTTTAGAAATCCTTCCATCTTGAAAGTCAATAATTGGTTGAGGTTAGAAAATACTTTTAAACCTACCTTACAAGTCCATGAAAGCACATGTTTCAAAGTGCAAAATTAGTCCAATTGAGTCTACAAGAATGGGATGAATGACTAAGGTAGAAGGGGGTTTCATGAGGAGTGGTCCTAATAAATGATGGTACGAACAACACACTATGGCCATGAGTGTGCTCCAGTGAGAAAAGGCTTACATTGGTATGGTAAGAGTTTACTATATAATGAGTTACATGTGTGAGAGAGGTATATGACAAAAGATAGTTAAATTCATTTCAAAAGATATATAGGTGCTTTGAGTAGAAGGAAGGTAAGGGCCAAAAGGGGCAATGGTAAACAATGGTAAGAGTAAAAATGATTATAGTGATAATTAGAAGTGTTAGGAAATAATAAAGGAAACCTTAATTGATAAATACATATTGGCTTGCATTTTGAGATTGCTAGGCGGTCCCTTTGTTGTTGTGGCATTTTCTCTTGATTGTTTGGCTAAGAACATGGCGACTGTGAAGCTCTTGAGCTTGCATTCTGAATTTTCTAAAGGGATCAAATTCAAGACACTTCATTTCAAGCTTGATCAGGCTTTGATCAGCCCATTATCGACGAGATCAATAACTCCTAGACGGAAAGCTGCCCCCCTAATCACGATTAGAGCTTGCGTGAATCCTCTCCGACCCAGTATCAATGCATCTAATCAAGCAGCTTCCAGGCATAATTTGGGCTTAATCAGGTTCAAAATGCGTGTATTATTCATGGAATTACGTAGGCCTAACCACATAATTGATGTGTTTTCTCTTTGCTTGATCTGATCGGGCAGCAGGAGATCATTAATTAGGACCCACGAAGTATCAAATCCAACAGATAATGCAGTTCAATGTATCCTTGCCTTCACAGCTGCTAAAGTGTACGTAATTAATTCGATAATAATTGAGTACAATTAATTTTGTTAGCGCGATTGATGCTGATTATGTTTTTGTAGCAGATTCTGGGATGTAGGGCGTTGCATATTTCGATTACCAGGAACACTTTGGGGTCTTCTCACGCGAAAGGAGCGCACGATCAAGGAAGTAGAAGGTAGGGCTTCAATATTAATTATTAACATTAATCTCAATCTTGGATAATATGCTTGATAAGGTCATGCCTATTCACCCCATTACGTGAAATAATAATCTCTCTCTCTCTCTCTCTCTCTCTCTCTCTCTCCCCAAAATACACATGCACATCTCTCTCTCTCTCTCTCTCTCTCTCTCTCTCTTCAAACACACATGCACATGTGTGTGCACCCATGTGCACACACCCTTAGCATATCTTTGTTTGATCTGTTCATTTTAACCTATGCACCAAGAGAAGTAGACCCATGTGCACACACCCTTAGCATATCTATGTTTGATCTGTTGGTTTTAACCTATGCACCAGGAGAAGTAGACCCATGTGCACACACCCTTAGCGTATCTTTGTTTGATCTGTTGGTTTTAACCTGTGCACTAGGAGAAGTAGACAAAGTAGCTAAGCATGTGAAGAACATCGCAACCACAATTGAGAAGGTCGCTAAGAAAGTGGAGAAAGCAGCTGAAATCGTGGAAGAAGGTGCAGATAAAGTTGAAACTATGATCGAAGAGGTAAAAAAATTTTAAAATGCTATTTCACGAGTAGCTAGCTACAAAAGGGTTATCAAAGCTTCAAAATGGGCTATGACGCATGTCAAGCTGAAGTGCTTTACACATCACTACTAAATGGTGTCACTACTTAATGGGCAAAAAAAATCTACACAATGGATGGGCACAACATTGCTTGTCCAAGATCTCCACAACCCATCCATCACACATTACTTCATAATAGATGCATGGGCAAGGCTATGGCCCTAAGTTTGGTTATACATGGATAAATCTACCCATCCATCTATTACTTCATAATAGATGCATGGGCAAGGCTATGGCCCTAAGTTTGGTTATACATGGATAAGTCTACCTTGTTTTTGTTTTAAATAATAAAGAAAACTGCTTAAAATCGAAACATGGGCACTCACTCATTAAACACACAAAAAGTTGTACACTTTAGACTTGCTAATGCAAATGCTACTTAGTGCACATAAAAAAGGAAATCTAGGGCAACCTAAGGCAGTTGCACATAGGATAGACATTTCCAAATGCAATTAATGGAAGTTGGGCATGGGATGGGCAAGCAAACAAAGACCAATCAACATAAAGATTCACTTTTGACAAGAAGTATGATTGCTATGTACGACCAACCTAAGCTTGAATTTATGTTGTTATCCCTGATAAACCTCTATTCCCCATCATAATAAGGACTGGCTATGTCTGATTATCATGGGTTTTTGGTGGGGGTGGGCTTATCTTCCTGCTTGATGACAAGATGGACTTTGATAGAGCCTCTTTATTTGGACCAAGCCATACACACTTAGACTCCATAGGTGGGATAAATGGATAGTAGAAATGCAAGCCTTGGCATGTAGTAGTTCACAAGAGTCGGTGGAGTTGTTTGTCTTTTTCTAGATGCTCCTAGAAAATTTAATGACAAAAGTAAGCTTACAATGTTTAACTTAAGTTTAATAAATAATACTCATAAATATTCATACATGATATGCCATCTCACACTTTACCACTAGTCAATTTAAAAAATGGCATCTATTTGAACACACCCCTCTTCGTCCTTATTACTTTGTAGGAAACTTAATCAATACCTCTTATACAAGGTATAAGAGGTATTGATTAAGTTAACAAAATGATGTTAAGTATTTTCACGTTGGGATGCTCTTTATTTGTTTACAGTTGGAAAAGACAACAAATAGTGTGAAAGAAGAAGTGAATGAGACCATTGATGATCTCAAGGGTTCTGTAGAGCACCTCAAGGGTTCAACACGAGAGGTTCTTGAGAAACTACAAGAATTTAAAGATACCAAGATCATTGATTCAACCACAACCACCACATTCAGTCCATATAATAATGTCTTTTTTAATTATATTTAAGCAAATGCTAGCTTGTATCCACCACTGATACAAATTATGTGCCCTTCCATTTTTCTGAAAGTTATATTTGCAACTACATTTGTGATCTTTTGGCCATATCCCCTTACAAATACTCTTCAAAGTTAGCTTTCAACTTTTTTCTTGCAAGCTTAGCCTAATAGATGAAACACCTATCAATAGATCATACAAGTTCCTGCACATACAAAAAAAAGAGACCACCTCTTATAATATGAAAAACATGATGTGAGTCTTTTTGCATAGATATATGGTAATTTCATGAGGTGATGACATGTCCTAAAAGGTCATACCATCCATTTTACCATATGTTTTTAATGCAACAAGAATGATGAAGCTTATATAATCATATTGATATCTTGGTGATCTTTTAAAAATATTTAAGAGAATTAAAGCATTTTTTGGAAAGTAGGTTGAAGCAATAAAAGAAATCTCTTCAAAACTATTTTAAACCTTTGTTTTTTTTGAAAAATGTATCTTAAAGATGGATTCCAAGAATTATACATAGGGACAATGGGTCTCATCCTATGCACACACACACAGTTTTTTTTAACATAAATCGCTAGCTAAAAATAAACTTGAACAAAGTCTTAATGACAATAACACATTGAAAAAGGAAGGGGCTCCTCCAAGCCATGTCACAAGGTCTACACCATCGAGACATTGTGTAGTTGCTATGTGAAATGGAATTAACACGGGAACCAACCCCCACTACCAATCCTCATAATGAAGAAAACTTGATGATAAGTCATTTCATGTGTGAAGTTGCTATGTGAAGTGGAATTAACTTGGGAAACCAACCCCACTACCACCCCTTATAATAATGAAGAAAACTTGATGATGAGTCATTCCTTACATTTGAATTCTAGTCTATAGTTTAGGTACAGATGATGTGTGCCTTCTCTAGAAAAGTTACGTTTGTGTGTGTGTGTGTGTGCTAGCACATGCATCATATCCACCTAAGCATTGGCATTCCATGAAACATTGTACCCATAAACCATCTTTTGTGCTGAACCCTTGTGACTATCTTTAAGTAGCACACCAAGGCACAAAGCATTCCCTCCTATGTTCTTCATGAAATGGAGCCATTCTTTAAAACAACCATGTGAATCATAGCTTGAAAGCACACAAAAGTAGCAATCATTTTGTTCAAAAGACCTTTGGGATGCTTTAAAAGACCCAAAGTACATATGACTTTGTTCATTGTTAAGCTCACCCTAACTTGTCATGGGAAGTTACCAATCCGTCGAGCTCAAGCTATGCTCAAGAGCTCCACTGTAGCCACTCGTCACACTGCTACTATCCTCCTGCACTCGTTTGTCACACCGAGGCGGTTGCTAATCCAATGGGTGGTGCAACCTTTCTCGTGAAGATCATGTGGGATCTCTATGGATCATGATGATAGCCTAACCACTCAAGTAAGAGGGAGAGAAGAAGCAAAAGAGAACAAGTGATTAGCACTAATCACTCCCAAACCCTAGCCCTAAGCACACCACACATGCTAGATTAGAGTTGCACAAATGGGAGAATGAGTTATAGACAACAAAAATTGGCTTTTATAGTTTCAAGTGTTTTAGCACTAGGCCATCTGGGAGTAAGTGACCTCCTGAGGCGCCTAAAACATAGCTACAAGGCTTTTCTCTATGGTTTGGCCAACTAACCACCCGAGATCCTCTTTTCTGTCCTTTGAAGTTCAAGACTTGGGAGCATCTTTAGGGCATTTTCCTCATCAAATGATGGGATTTATAATATAGTGTGGGCACCCATTACATATAAGTGTGCAGACATTATTGTTGTAGGAATGTGTCAACCATATGTGGTTAACATACTTTCCTTCCTAAACTCGATCCCATCCTCATGATTGGTGTAAGAGGTTTTCGAGGCACGCTAGGAAGTGGCATACTTGATTGGGTAGCTTGTCTCTCTAAAACTAAGAGGGGGTGGGGGGTTACTAAGATGGAAAGAAGTTAGTGGAGTACTGGCGATTAAGTATTCATCTAGTTGTATGGGCTCTTATGAATTTGCTTTCTTGTTTGTGCCCAATAGTACTCTTTATTTTGTTTTTGGTGTTTTTCTTGTTTGTCGCTTTTGCAACTGGACATCCTCTTGAGAGTAGTCAGAGTACTTGAATGAGTAGACTAACACAAAATACATAATGACCAGTATCCAAGTGGTAGGTGGTGGTATTAAGGAGGGGTTAGTAAAACAATGGTGTTAGCAAGCAAGTGGCAAGGGGGGGATTCTGGAGGGACAAGGAGGTAACCCGCATGGAAATTGATTGAACTCCAAGATGTTGTATTTCGATGACGATGTACATGTAGCTATAGCATCTTTAGCAAGACACCTTAATGGGTATCTTAGCTCCCATGGGTGTTGATTTATTGGGGGTCAATTTTCTCTCTTTTTCTTGTAGTGGTTTGTCTTCTTTTGTCATTGTAACTCATGGGATTGGGATCCTATTTTGAAAAGAGTGGTTGTTTTTTTATGGCACGGATCCACAGGTGTTGAGCATAGGAAGATGTGGTGGGTAGGGTTGATGAGGCATGAGGCACAGTTATTCGGGCAAAGGCGAGGGTGATTAAGAAGTTCCAGGCGATGGGTCATACCATTGACCAAGCTTGCACCATGATGAAGCTTTGTGCAGTGCATGTGCATGGGACAGAGCCCAGTGAGAATTGCAAATATGGGTGAGGTCAAAAGGTGTGCATGTGGTCCTAATCACCTAGATATTCCTGATCACCTAGAGACTTCTTTTTTTTTTCTTTTTTTGGGGGGTCCTAATGGGGGTGAGGACTTACATGTGTTTATTGGTCAACACCCCAAAAGAGGGTTTTGTGCTGATTAGCCCATTTTGCTAGATTTGTGAGCTTACCCTTGAGGTGATCTTTGAGTGGTTGGATAAGCTTTGACATTTGTGGCACTTCTCCTTGGTGTGGTGATAAAATTGAGTGGTAGGGTGGAGCTTCATGGATGAGGCTCTTGTCCTTGAAAGGACTGGGAAAATTGAGCTTTTGAGTGCCCTGGTTTGGTGTGTGGGCAAGTCCGTGGGATTTAGTCAATGAAGAGAGAACTTGCTTACTCTTTGGGTAACCAAACCATCTGCGTCGATTGGATAGGTACTGGATTGGTTGGTGTGCTTTAGGCCAACTGTTGAGGGTTATGCCATGGGATCCAAATGATGGCATTGCCATCATTGAAGCCTTGGGCTTCTAAGAGATGTTTGGGCACCCATCGTTGCCGAGTGATAAGTGGCCATGGTTGACGAGGGTTCTAAGAGATGTTTGGGCACCCATCGTTGCCGAGTGACGGGGCATTGTTTGACGAGGATTCTTGGTTTTTGGTCAATGGGGATCTGATCTGCGAGTTGGTTGTTGATGCTAAGGATAGGCTTTTGATTCGAGCTTTGGGAGCCACCGGTGTGTGTTGCCTTCATGGAAGCCTTGAGATTGGAGCACGTTGGTAGACACCCATCAATGTTGGTTTCATTGTGGTTGGGATTGCTTAACCTTTGGTTGTTGGGCCTTTTGTCATAGTTCCTTGGGGAGGTGTTGTGGTGGATGAGCAGCACAAACTGCATTCTTGGGTAGCCAGAGGCGAGTGTTGCCTTCATAGTAGCCTTGTGCTCTAAGTACTACGTTGGGGACTAGCCAATGTTGAAGCTTTGTCTTAGGGTTGGTTTTTTTTGGCTTGGTTTAATTCTTTCTCTTGTGTTTCTGAGATGGCCATTTGGGGAGCCAGAGTTCTATGTAGCCATCGTAGAATCCTTGAGCCACAAGAAGATTATTGGGCACCCACCATTGATTGTCATGATAATGGTAAGAGATCGGGGTGCTTGCAATGTGGGTGGTCAATGATGGAGAGTTGAGGGTGAATGTCATGGACGAGGCTTGATTTGTCAATGTTGGATGGTGTCGACAGTGCCCGTTCAATCGGCTTTGGGGAGGCACGAAGTGTGGTAATAGGTGAGACTGCCAGGAGGATGGGATTGGAATTCGGAGTACAGTCGAGGGTGAGGTTGTGTGTATAATTTCATCTTGGGGACACAAGAGGACTGTGGATTTTTTGTTGTTAACTGTCATTCTGGCCGTTTCTTCTCGCTAATTGATTTGGTAGCGAGTGGCATCAATCCACTCTTTTCCAATTATAATCTGGCCTTGGAGTGCTCCCACATCTATGATATGAAATCTACACTCGAACTGGTTACTTCCTATAGAGATTTTAGGAATGAAATACCCGACACTCATTAGACGCATTTTATGTGAAATTTGAATGTAAGTGTGTTCGTGTGTAAGTGTGGGTTTTCCAAGAGTTTTCCATGCCTCCAAGAATATGAAACCCATCCTAAACATGATGTGTAGATGGATGATGCGTACACATGATGATGTATGGTGGATACAAGGTGGCAAAAAAGGCATGGCAATCAAATGGATAAGGCGCACGTGCATGAAATGAAAAAGGCAAGTGTATGGTGGATCCAAGGAAGACAGGTGGCACATCTATCTAGAAGAAGACAAGGCAATGGTGGGGTTCAAGAAGGAGGATTGAGTTCATTTTAAGGGATTCTCCAAGAAGAGGTGGTTAGTGTTACCCACAGAGAGAGAGAAGAATCCACTGTAGTTGAGTGGTCTCCTACAATACTATCGATAGTTGCAAGTTGAAGACGACGTTGTTTTGTTAAGAGAAGAGGATAGTGCACTGAAAGGGACTCACCTCCACAGTATCAGCTGAACATCAAGTGTAGGGGTCTTGGGCTAGCTTGTCTGAGTGGGTAAGAAATGTTTGTGAGCCGGGTTTGACAGTTGGAGAACACTCAACAATCAAAAATCGGATAGTTAAGTAGTTTGAATGATGTTCTAGGGTCAGTTGCATGTCTGCTATATTAGCTACGTGTCCAAAAGGTTGGATCCATGTTTGGTTTGAGTGTTCTTAGAGCCTAGAAGTGTCACCTGACACAGAGGAGAGGAATGTTGCCTTAGTTGAGTCTTTTTTGAACCAATTTACTCAGTTTCTGTTGGTCGGGTCTGTCTCAACCAGAGTTCATCCAAAAGGGTATCGGTGGGCTGAGTGTTAGCAAGGAGTCCAGGGAGGTCCTGGGGTTGTGGATATAAGGTGAGCTGACGCTAGAGGAATACAAAGGATCCTAGAGGACATTTCTTTGATTGGAGTCAGCCGCGTTAACATTCGGAGGCAGAATCAGCCAGTCCTCCTGGAGAGAATTTTGGTCAGCTGGATGTCAGTTGAGGTCAGGAGAGGTTCTTAAGACCTCATAAGGAGCTTGAACTATGTCCCTTTTTCAAGAAGCCATTGCCATGTGTGTCTTTCTCATTATGATAACCATTTCTTCTTTTGTTAAGCGAGTGGTTAGCTTGTGCTTCCTAGAAAAACAAATTATTCATCTTAGGAAATTCTATACATAAGAAGATGAAAAGATGAATTGCAAAAAAGTATAAATACTTATAAATTTTGTATGAAAGGTGGTTTTCCCACCAAACCATATTGTGAGGGCCACATCATAAGAAAATTACATTAGAGTTCTTCCCTTTGTTGTGCATGGAATTGTGGGTTCTCTCTAGGTTCCCTTTGTTGTGCATGGAATTGTGGGTTCTCTCTAGGCTACTTCTCTACAATTCTCCACTCCTTGTTTGAGCAATGGATATGATAGGGATCACCGTGCTTTACCCATCCTCGTGTTCCTGACCAGTTTTCTTGACCAAGACTCCTCCGATCCACACTATAGAATATCCTCCTCCATAGAAATCTTTGTTAATCATCAAAGTGACATGAAGACTCATGGTGCCAAAAATGAAGGCTCGCTCTAGGAGGTGGTGTAGTATATAATGGTACTCATCCAATAGGAAGTGGATCATAGAGGGGTGTGCACACGAGCATCATCAAAGTCACTATCGGCTTGCATGTTCAAAGAGGAGAACAATTACAACAATTTATTTATATACATCTTTCTTTACACAAACACATTAAAATAAAAAGATTAAGAGCTTGATAATTGCACCACATCATATCGAAATTAAATCGCATTATGACTCATATTACTTATTTAAATTTAAAGTTTATTTTTTAATCACATTTTAAAAGTATCTTTACTTGGCATACTAGTTTAACTCTCATAAATTAACCTTTTCTTTGTTGAAAAAATGTAGGAGGGAGGCCTGAAAAAAGAAGAATACACATCCTTTTGACCTCAGTACTGAGACTGTGAGATCCATGTCCCCTCTGCGCATCAAATTCTTGAGTGCTAGTAGCGGAAGTAGCAACCTCTTGCGTAGGGCAGAGCTTCCCACTCGGGGCCTCGCCCCACGAATGTCCGGACAAGAGACTAATCCCTCGGTTCTTCCAAAACCAAACCTAGAACAAACTTCCCTCGCCCAGAAAGCATAGGCGATTCTTCCAGGAAAATCTTCTAGCGTAGTCAAAAAGACTTAACTATCCTTTGTATTCCGACCGAACCCGCGGGAAGATGTGGATTGATGTGGGAATGATGTGGCCGAATCAAAGGACTAACTTGCACTTGGTTCATAGAGACCAACGCTTTTTTCCCCATCAAAGAGGCACAACTGTTGATTCTTTTTCCATAGAACAAGGATTATCCTGGGACTTACTTCAACTATCGTAACTTGAACAGAATTGAATTTTATTATAGGGATCCATCAGTCCAACCTAGCCCCATCCAATCCCATGGGTTAGCCAACCGCCCAACCACTGTATTGATAGGATCCATTATAAATATTTGGTTATGTTCTCTCCCGGTTACGCCGGTTACGAGGGAAAAGAGTTCCCAGGCCCCCTAGCCGGCCCTCATGCAAAATTAAATAGACATACCACTTACACACCCAATATGAAATTGCCTTTTCTCTTCCAAAATAGATTTGCAATAAAACCACAATGTTTCCATCCTAATTCTCAGTATTCAATTTCTAGATCCAATTTCCAACTTTTCCACTTTCCAACCATAAAATCCAACTTCAGTCATTCCTTCCTCAACCAGAACGCTCACCACCACCTGCTCACCCCCCCAGGGGCCTTTTAAATAGTTCCTAGCCCATAGTACCTAGAAGTTTAATCACATAAAAACCATATGGACTCTCAGTTGGAGATCAACAAGATCAACCAACAAGATCCATGTAAAAGAGCCATGAACTCATCAGTTAAAGACCAGCAAGGCCAATCAACCAGATCCATGCCCATGTTCAGAAAACAGCTCCAACTCATTTTTCTTCCTCGTCACACGCATGAGTATCCTGGGTGACCCAGAGCCCGAGCACCGTATGGTCAGCACCCTCTAGGTTCCTTCGCAGGTCACCTAGCGCTTCACTCATAGTCCGCTTCCTTGGTTCCTCATCCACCGTACCGGAAGCTCACCATTGTTAATCGAACCGAGGCTGGTTAAGACCTTGGCCGACCTTGCTACGCGAGATGTCCTTCATTGATTCTCCGTCACCAACGACCTCATTCCACAAGATAGTCAAAATGCTTCCCTAGCATTATTGACATAAAATAATCTTTAAAAAACAGGTTTCACATACAATTACAGTTCCAACAAAATTTCCATCTTTCCTCATCATTACACATTCTTTCACATCATTTCTCATCGTCCCATATCATTTCTCATCATTCCATATTAGTTCTCATTATCCCACATCAATTTACATCCAATCACGTCACTCCCACATCAACTCACATCCAATCACATCATCTCACATCAATTCATATCCAGTCACATCATTCCCACATCAATTCATCTCCAGTCACATCATTCTCACATCAACTCACATCCAATCACATCATCTCACATCAATTCACATGCAATCACATCATCCCACATCAATCCACATCTAATCACATCATTTCCACATCAATCCACATCTAATCACATCAATCCACATGAATCCACATGTAATCACATTAATCCGCATGTAATCACATCATTCCCACATCAATCCACATCTATTCACATCTTCCCACATCAATCCACATCTATGGTCCTAAATAAGAATTTTTCTGAAATGTTATACCCCTAGGCCAAGATGTCCAATTCACATATTCAATTAATTTCTAATGTACATTGGAAAACTATTTTTAAGATTTTATTTTAGGGGATCTCTTCCTAATATTATCCAAAAATATTTTAAAATTATATTATCTCTCTCTAGAATATTTTCTCTCTCTAGACCAAAACAGGGTAAAACAATGTTTTCTTGCATTCAAAATTAGGAGATGATTACAGAAATTGAAGGGGAGGTTCTTACACCTTTGCATCTCAAAAATTGGAGGGAGGAATCTTACACTGACACATGGAGTCATATGAGAGATGATGTCAAGATAAACAATGCAATGGAGCAGAGGTTAAGGAGAGGTGTTGTTACCTATCTTAGCAAGGGTGCGAAAACTTTCCTTGATCGATTTTGAAGTACAATGGTCATCCCTAGTATATATATCTAGTTAGCACTAAAATAAAGTCATTCTTAAAAATTAACAAGTGTATTATTTGACAAATTGCAAACTAAAGGTTATGCTCGTGCTCTGACTGATGAGACATGAGATGAAACAAATCATGGGCATAAGTGGATATGGAGAGAGATATCATTGCATGAAGTGGAGCCTAGACCTAAGGTATGTGGTAAATAACGTAATATTGTCTATAATGTGACTAGTCTTTGATCTTCGTAAAGTGGTAATTAAATAATGCAATATTGTCTATAATGGGATTAGTCTTTGGTCTTAGTAATGTGGTAAACAAGTAATTTCGTAGTAGCAAATGTTTGATTTGTATATGATTCATTGTAGGAGGCTAGGTCATCACCTTCCCCTAAGCATTATACAGAGCACATCGTCAGAGGTGATGATGAAAGGGAGGATCACAAGCACTATAGCTTGGACTAGGAGGATCATTAGATTAGTGATGAGGCTTATTTTGGTTGTAATATGAAATGCTCCGATTTTTTAGTGTGTGAATTCTTTCATGATAATGTATCCATTATTTTCTGTGTGCATTGCCATGTATCTTTGTATTTTTTTAAATTTTGGTCACTCAACCATGGACATATATTTAATACTTTATTATCATTTTTATGTATACACAGTCAATTTGATCTTATATTTGTACCTTTCTATTATATATGTTGTGTAAGTACATTCTATCATTTGTATTATACCAGCCTTTATACTTGTTGTACCTATTGTACCATCCCCACTGTACCGGTTGTACCAACCCCATTGTATCAAGTTTTCTAGCATTTGTATCGGCTATACTAGCCACTATATCAGTTGTACCAGCCACTGTACCTGTTGTACTAGCCCCTATACTTGCTATACATTGTACGTGTTATATCAGCAATTATACCTACTATACCAACCATTGTACTTGTTGTATGAGTTGAATGGAGTGTTGTACTTGGTGTACTAGCTCTATTTCATGAAGACCCATGGTTTTTAGGGAAGAATCAGTACCCACACGAAGATATATGGTTTATATTGTTGGCTCGACATTTCTACAACTATGTGCTTGACTAAATTTTATGGTCACCTTGTGTTGGGTTGTGTTATGGCATTTGTAAATGGATAATCCGGCATCTCCTGTGGGGAGAGTGAGGCAATGTGCACCTAAAACTCTACATTACAAACATCCCTTCCCACAATGATTTCGTCCTCAAAATCAAAGGGTGGTAATGCACACAAAGTATAGAGGCTATATTATACAAAAGTAAAAAACGGTCG
This sequence comes from Cibotium barometz, assembly GCF_041138505.1. Taxonomy (NCBI): domain Eukaryota; kingdom Viridiplantae; phylum Streptophyta; class Polypodiopsida; order Cyatheales; family Cibotiaceae; genus Cibotium; species Cibotium barometz. The sequence continues at coordinate 33,295,992 of NC_141060.1, forward strand.
TGTAACCTCATAGATGCACATAGCCCACATGAGTTGTAAATCCTAGATTTTCTAGCAATCCACATTCATGATGGTGAAGATTGGATGCTATTGGACATGCTAATGAGTTTTGCGATGGCATTGTGTGATAAGGCTTTATGCTTCTTATGATGAACAATGATGCTTCATGAAGTTTTTGGAAGATCGAGTTACCACTATTTTAGTACTTGCAAAACCATGATTTTAGTGATGTATACTTCTCATAGGTGGAACAAAGTTTATGAGAAAATAGAATCACTCTACAGAAAATGTATGCAATAATCATGCTTTGTGGAGATATTAACATGCATAAATGTGTTTGTAATTTGGTTTCAAGACAAGCCATTATTCAATTTTAATGCCCAAGAGAATGAGTTTCGGTTTGATGGCAATGTGAAATTGGCCTTTGAAATGGAAGAGTGGATAAGACATTGGGATAGATAATTTTATCCATCAAGTGTTCACAAGAACTTGGATGCCAAAAAGATCCATCAAGTGGGTTCTTTCCTTGTTGGTCTTGGTATGAAAAGAAGCTATGGAATGAATCCTTCTTTGTGGAGCAAGGCAAGATGGATTGGGAAGATTTTGCATACTTCTTGGTTTAACGCTTTGTGCCTTTACATGATATGAAGTTGGTTGGTAATTAATATATGAATCTTGAGAAAAATGGTGGATTACAAGACTATGCTAAGAAGTTTTGGTATCTCTCTTTCTTTATTTCATGACCATGACACGAATAAAGTAGTGAAGAAGTTTGTTGATGGTCTACATCATGAACTTCAAAGTGGGGTGCAATGTATATTGAATGAAGTGGAAGGATGTTACCTACAAGAGGCTATGATGTTTACATGGATTGTGGATTTCCATGTAAATAAGAGTCTACCATTTGATCCTTATGCTTATGGTGGTTGTCAACAACTAGGCAAGGCTACTTGGGACATAATGTGAAAAGAGGACTTCCTACCATATTCTAGGATTGGTCATCCTACGCTAAAAGAATGATTTTCATCACATTCTTGGAAAACTAATTTTGTGTTTATGCATAAATAATTAATTAAAGAAAAGAGAAATTTTTGGTATTGTTATTTTTATGATAAAAGAGGAATTCCCATGATAATGGAGATCCATGTAATTAAATGGAAAAAGAGAAATTAATATTTTTATTTAAAGAGAAATTTTAGATAAATTTATTTTATGCATGAGAAATTTTTTAATGCAAAAAGAGAAATTCCCATGATATTTGAGATCCAAGAAATTAAATGGAAAAAGAGAAATTTTTAGCATAATTCAAATTATGAGAATTTATCAAAAGTGGAATTTTGAGCATTATTGGGAAATATGGATAGAATTGATTTTTGTAAATCCCATGAATCTTTTACTTAAAAAAAAGAATATTGAATATATTTCACTTGAGAAATTTGAGAAAGAATATTAAAATATCCGTCGAGAAAAAGTACCTTTAACTAGGCCAAGCAATTGGATGTGAATAGATGTGAATGTGATGTGATAAGATGTGAGTGGATGTGATAAGATGTGAATGTGATGTGATAAGATGTGAGTGGATGTGATAAGATGTGAGTGTGATGTAAATGAATGTGGATGGGATGAGATGTGATGTAAATAGATGTGGATGTGAATGAAGAGATGAGAATGAGATGTGAGGATATGTGGAAGGATGTGATGTGATGTAAAAGGATGTGAATGTGAATGTGGATGTGGATGTGGATGTGGATGCAGATGTGAATGTGAATGAAGAATGGATGTGATGTGAATCGGGATAGATGTGAATGGATGAGATGTGATGTGCCAATGGATGTGTTGTGATGTGAATCGGGATAGATGTCAATGGATCGGGATAGATGTCAATGGATGTAATATGATGTGAATGGATGTGATGTGAATCGGGATAGATGTGAGATGTGATGTGAATCGGGATAGATGTGAATGGATGAGATGTGATGTGATGTGATGAGGATCCGGGTAGATGTGAATGGATGTGATATGATGTGATGTGGATATGGGTAGATGAGAATGGATGTGATATGATGTGATGTGGATATGGGTAGATGAGAATGGATGAGATGTGATGAGGATAGATATGATGAGATGTAATATGATGTGATTAGATGAGAATGGATGAGATGTAATGAGATGTAATATGATGTGATTAGATGAGAATGGATGAAGGACGATTAGAATAGGACGTCTCGCGTAGCAATGTTTGGCCGAGGTCTTGACTAGCCTCGATTCGATTTAAATGGTGAGCTTCCAGTATGGTGGATGAGGGACCAAGGAAGCGGCCTATGAGTGAAGTGCTAGGTGACGTGCGAAGGATCCTAGAGGGTGCTAACCATACGGTGCTCAGGCTCTGGGTCGTCGAAGATACCCGCACGTGCATCGAGGAAGAAAATGGAACAAGGTGTTAGAGTTGTTTTTTGAACTCGGGCATGGATCTGGTTGATTTACCTTGCTGGTTCTCAACGGATGAGTCCATGGCTCTTTTATATGGATCTGTTGGTTGATCTTGCTGATATTCAACGGAGAGTTCATCTGGATTTTTATAAGTGAATATATTTTTGGGTACTATGAGCTAGGAACTATTGAAAAGGCCCCTGAGTGGACAGGTGGTGAGCGTCTTGGTTGCCAATGATGCCATGATGGAATGATTGGAAATTAGAATTCAACAGGATATTTTGGAGGATTATGATTAGTGATACTATGGTTTCATTAAAAGATTGTTTAAAAAACAGCTGAATCTCTGAAACAAGCAATTTCATATTGGGTGTGTAAGTGGTGTGACTATCTTGAAGTTTGCTTGAAGCGCCGGCTAGGGGGCCTGGGAGCTCTTTTCCCTGGTACCCCGGACAAAACATAACCAAATTCCTAAATGGATCCTATCACTATAGTGGTTGGTGGGGGCGGTTGGCTAACCCATGGGATTGGATGGGGTTAGGCTGGACTGATGGATCCCTAAAATGAGACTCAATTCTGTTATGGTACGATAGATGAAGTAAATCCCGGATAGTCTTGTTCTATGGAAAAGAATCAACGGCTGTGCCTCTCGATGAGGAAAAAAGTGTTGGTCTCCATGATCCAAGTGCAAGTTTCTTCCTTGATCTGACCATGTGACTTACGGGTTTGGTCGGATCAGTTTGGTTAGTTAATGCTCTTGACTTTGTTAGAATAAAAATATCCTGGAAGAATCGCCCGTGCTTTCTGAGCGAGGGAAGTTTATCCGGGTTCAGTTTTGGAAGAACCGAGGGATTAGTCTTTTGTCCAGATATACATGGCGAGGCCCCGAGTGAGAGGCTCTGCCCTGCACAAGAAGTGCTACTTCCGCTACTAGCACCCCCAAATTCGTTGCGCGAAGGAGACAGGGATCTTTCAGCTGGTATCAGAGCGAATTGGCTAAAGTGGATCAACCGAGAAGCAAGAAATGTCAAAAAAATTATGAAGTACCAGTAAAAGATGGTAATTGTGTGATGAAATTCATACAAATTGATATTCAGAATGAACATTCATAAATTGGAAATTGGGTCTTCAGATGGAAATACCGTAATTGTATGGAATCCTTGACTTGCTTGAGGCCTAGATATGATGGTTTTTACCTTATAATTCCAAGGACTTTGACTACCCGTATATACCATGGATATAACTACAGCTCTTTATTGATAATATATACGAGTAAATCTAAGACCTTGAAATTTTAAGCAAAATGCTATCCAGATGATGAATTCAAATGCTCGTTGATATGATTTTAGAATTTTGGTTGAGAATTGATGAGTTGATTTGGATTCTGATTAAAAGATGATGATTCTTGAATTCTAGTTGAAAGGAGATAAGTTAAACAAAACCACAATGAGGATGAATGGGACGGATCCCAGTAATGATGTTAATAACTGGGATGGTGATAATGACTTCAGCAAATCACTACGAGATAAGTGGATTGTGCAGACAAATTATTATTGTTTAACCTTTGACCGAGTGGCTCAAATTAAGGGATGACAAATTGAGGACCTAAAACAGAAATTCAAAAAGAACTTTCCAATGTGCATTTGGAATTAATTGAAAATGTGTATAAAGGACCTTAGCCTAAGGGTCTAGATTTTCAAAAAAATTTGGATTATGGTCCAATTAAGGTTCCTATGGACCAATAGGATTAATCCAATTGTGGGGATGAGATAAATCTAAAGAATAAAAGAAAATACCCAAAAATGAGTAAATGCTCACATAAGATGAAGAGTTGACTGAGTACAAGGTTTAGTAGTTAAAAACTATGAGATATTACTAAAAAAATGAGATATTTTGAAATAATGATACATTTTTAACACCTTGGTAAGGAGGGGGGAGACTTTGAGGTAGGCACCTATTTCACACATGTGGATGAGTTTTTAATTTTAAAAAAAGTGATATTTTTATCTCTCCTCTCTCTTGGATCAAACCAAATAAAAAAGGGAGCTAAACTGATCCAAATCTTGTCCAAATTCAGCCAAACTGAAGCTGGAAAATTCTAGAACTTAGTTGGACTCAGTTAGTGGCCTCCCTCACCTATAAATAGACCCTCATTCTTTTGTATTCTCATCTTTGAGCTATACCATGCCAGTATTACATTAAAATAATGTTATTTTCTATTATCCCTTAAAAATCATCTACTTTTGGAGAGATTGGAGCTTCTCTCTCTCTTCAACAATCCTAGGAGATTTCTTCTCAACATACTAAACCAATTGATTGGTTGGGGGCTTCCTTCTAAGATAAAGAAGGAAGCCAAATCAAGAGGTAAGATATAATTTCATGATTTTCTTTAATATTCTCAATGATTTCACTTCTTAACCCCTCTCAAGCTTGAGAAGTTTCAAATGATTTTTTTTCAATGCAAATCAAGCTTTTTATAAGGATTCTAATGATTAATCACAAAAAGTTTATATTTATGCTTAATTAGGATGCTTTTTATGTATATCTCTCTCTCCCCAAAAGAATGGTCATTCTTATGACTAATTCTTATTCAAATGGATGCTTGTCATTGATAAATTCTCAATTCAAAAATCAAACTCTATGCTAGTTAAGCTAGAGGTTAGAAAATGGCTTTTTTATGTTTTTATGCTAATAAAAGTATAGTAAACTTATGATTTAATTCCATAAATTGGATTAAGATCTAATGATAGTTATTCTATCATAATTATACTACAAAGTCTTATTCTTTCCAAAAATATTGAAAATTATCAGTAATAGCAGCGGAGCTATGGTAAAATTTTAAGAAATTAATACATAGCGCATTTTTATGCATAATGTGAAAAGAGGACTTCCTACCATATTCTAGGATTGGTCATCCTATGCTAAAAGAATGATTTTCATCACATTCTTGGGAAACTAATTTTTAGTGTTTATGTATAAATAATTAATTAAAGAAAAGAGAAATTTTTGGTATTTTTTATTTTTATGATAAAAGAGAAATTCCCATGATAATGGAGATCCATGTAATTAAATGAAAAAAGAAAAATTTTGGTATATTAAAATAATGAATTTTTTATTTAAAGAGAAATTTTAGATAAATTTATTTTATGCATAAGATATTTTTAAATGCAAAAAGAGGAATTCCCATGATATTTGAGATCCAAGAAATTAAATAGAAAAAGAGGAATTTTTAGCATAATTCAAATTATGAGAATTTATCAAAAGTAGAATTTTGAGCATTATTGGAAAATATGGGTAGAATTGATTTTTGTAAATCCCATGAATCTTTTACTAAAAAAAAGAATATTGAATATATTTCACTTGAGAAATTTGAGAAAGAGTATGAAAATATCCGTTGAAAAAAAGTACCTTTAACTAGGCCAAGCAATTAGCAAAAATTTAGAAAAGTCCCATTGGTATCAAAAATAGAAAATATTATTGAATGTGAATAGATGTGAATAAGATGTGATTGGGATGTGATAAGATGTGAGTGTGAAGTAAATGAATGTGGATGGGATGAGATAGGATGTGAGTGGATGTGATAAGATGTGAGTGTGAAGTAAATGAACGTGGATGGGATGAGATATGATGTAAATAGATGTGGATGAATGTGGATAGAATGTATGTGATGGGATGGGAATGCAATGAATGTGATGGATGAGAATAGATGCGATGAGATGTGAATGGATGTGAATGTGACGTGATGTAAATAGATGTGAATGGATGTGATGTGATGTGATGTGAGTCAGCATACATGTGAATGGATGTGATGTGATGCGAAATGGATGTGATGTGAGTCGACATAGAAGTGAATGGATGTGATGTGATGTGAAATGGATGTGATGTGATATGATACAAATGGATGGGATGTGATGTGATGTGAATCAGGATAGATGTGAATGGATAAGATGTGATGTGAATGGATGTGATGTGATATGATGTGAATCGGGATAGATGTGAATGGATGAGATGTGATGTGATATGAATCGGGATAGATGTGAATGGATGTGATGTGATGTGATGTGAATCGGGATAGATGTGAATGGATGAGATGTGAATCCGGATAGATGTGATGTGATGTGATGAGGATCGGGGTAGATGTGAATGGATGAGATGAGATGTGAATGGATGTGATATGATATAATGTGGATATGGGTAGATGAGAATGGATGAGATGTGATGAGGATAGATGTAATGAGATGTGATAAGGATAGATGTGATGAGATGTAATATGATGTGATTGGATGTAATATGATGTGATTGGATGAGAATGGATGAAGGACGATGAGAATACATATGATTGGATGTGGATTAAGCAAAGTGAATTGGTTTAGAAGAATGTGGAATAACGGAAAAATGATGTGGAACAATGTGAAAAGATGAGAGTTCGTTAGAAACTATATTTATATATTTTTAAATGATTGTTTTATGTCGAGAATGCTGGGGAAGCATTTTGACCATCTTGTGAATGAGGTCGTGGAGACCTAAGTGATAAAGTTGCAACAATTGATGGAGAGTCAATGGAGGACGTCTCGCGTAGTAAGGTCGGCCAGGGTCTTAACCAACCTCGGTTCGATTTAAATGGTAAGCTTCCAATACAGTGGATGAGGGACCAAGGAAGCGGCCTATGAGTAAAGCGCGAGGTGACCTTGCTGGTCCCCACCACGGATGAGTCCATGGCTCTTTTATATGGATCTGTTGGTTGATCTTGCTGATCTTCAACGGAGAGTCCATCTAGGATTTTATAAGTGAATATATTTCCGAGTACTATGAGCTAGAAACTATTGAAAAGGCCCCTGAGTGGACAGGTGGTGAGCATTCTGGTTGCCAATGATGCCATAGGTATATCAATGAAGGAATGATTGGAAATTAGAATTCAACCGGATATTTTGGAGGATTATAATCAGTGATACTATGGTTTCATTAAAAGATTGTTTTGAATCTGTGAAACGTGCAATCTCATATTAGTGGTGTGACTATCTTGAAGTTTGCTTGAAGCGCCAGCTCTAGGGGGCCTGGGAACTCTTTTCCTTGGTACCCGAGACAAAACATAACCAAATTTCTAAATGGATCCTATCATTATAGTGATTGGGAAGCTGGCTAACCCATGGGATTGGATGGGGTTAGGCTGGACTGATGGATCCCTAAAATGAGACTCAATTTTGTTATGGTACGATAGATGAAGTAAATCTCGGATAGTATTATTCTATGAAAAAGAATCAATGGTTGTGCCTCTCGATGAGGAAAAAAGTATTGGTCTCTATGATCCAAGTGCAAGTTTCTTCCTTGATTTGACCATGTGATTTACGGGTTCGGTCGGATCAGTTTGGTTAGTTAAGGCTCTTGACTACGCTAGAATAAAAAAATCCTAGAAGAATCGTCCGTGCTTTCTGGGTGAGGGAAGTTTTTTCGGGTTCAGTTTTGGAAGAACCAAGGGATTAGTCTCTTGTCCAGATATCCGTGGGCGAGGCCTCGAGTGAGAGGCTCTGCCCTGTGCAAGAAGTGCTACTTCCGCTGCTAGCACCCCCGAATTCGTTGCGCAGAGTGGGCAGGGATCTTTCAATTTTCCATGCTTGCACCAAATTTCTCAAGAAAATGTTGGGGAAGGTTAAGAAAACCAAGAAAATCAAGAACCCATACCTTTTCTTGAAAATTTTGCAAGAAGATGGATCAAAGGCAAGGCTCTGATACCAATGCAAGAAAGGGGAGAGGAGAGAGCAGAGAGAAGAGAGAAGAGAGATGCACTCATCACATGTGATGAAAAATAGGTAGAGGGAGAGAAGACACACACACAGGAGCAAACCCTAATGTATTAAGCAAACCCTAACCATAAAGGGAAGCCATTTCCCTTCTCACACAATGCATAAAGCCATTAATCCATAATCTACAACACACTACTTGTGTTGTGTCCACACACTGCTAACCCTAGCTAATGTCCACACACTATGACCAGCTAGACGCGGTCATTTATGTCTCACACATGTTACTACCTAACATGCCAGCACATAGTGCAACTGGCACAAGCTGACATCGAGCTTGAATCTCAACAGCCCCTCTCAAGGTCATGATGTACTGCCATAGATGAAGATGTAGATGAGCTTGGGCTATCAAAGCTCTCAACACTCCCCCTCAAGCTCATCCCATGTAGTCCCAACATAGTACGGAAGTACTCAAACTTCTCCCTGCTAAGTGGCTTTGTAAAGATGTCGGCCACCTACTCTTCACTCTTCACATACTGCAAATCCACTCTACCATCCAACACTTTCTCTCTGACAAAATGATAGTGGACCTCTATATGTTTGGTCCGCACACAAAAAAGTGGATTCTTGGCCAACTGTATGCTACTCATGTTGTCACAACGAATGACAACCTTACCATCAATAGGCTCACCCAAATCAGCCAAGAGACTCTTTAAGCATACTCCTTCACATGTAGCAATGGCTGTAGCCCTGTATTCGGCCTCTATACTAGATAAAGCAACAATAGGTTGCTTCTTGCTGCTCCAACTCACCACTGCACTTCCAAATGTAAAGGCACAACCACTAGTAGACCTCCTGTCATACGAGCTACCTGCCCAATCTACGTCTGTGTAGCTGTGTACATCTAAGCCTTTACCATGCTCATAAAGAAGACCATAATATGCAGTGGTCTTTACATAGCACATAATGCGTCTCACTACATCCAAATGAGGTTTTCTGGGGATTTACATAAATTGGCTTACTAGCCCCACAGCATAATTGAGATCCGGGCGTGTGATAGTCATATAAATAAGACTGCTAACCATCTTTCTATACATAGATGGATCATCCAACTCTTCACCAAAATCAACCCGCAGCTTCACATTCTGCTCCAAAGGTGTACTCAGGCTTACACCTTGTCATCCCATGATTTGCCAACATATCCAATGCATATTGGCATTGCACTAACCATGTCCCTGCATGATCTTTGATCACTTCAATCCCAAGAAAATATCTCAATCCACCCAAGTCTTTTATATCAAACTGCGCATTGACATGCATAACATCTGTAGCATGATCTCCTGTGACAATCAAGTCATCCACATAGATGACAAGCAAGACAATCCCATGATTTGTTTTCTTCACATAGAGTGAGGAATCTGGTGAAGAAACCTGAAATCCAAGGGAGATAAGACATCGGCTTATCTTATCACTCCAAGCACGAGGTGCTTGCTTCAAACCATATAATGCTTTCCTTAATCTGCATACATGAGTGGGGTACCTCGGCGGGTGTACATATCCTTTTGGCTGTGCCATATAAACTTCCTCTTGTAAATCACCATTGAGAAATGCATTTTTCACATCCATTTGATGCATTTCCCAACCATTTGCTACAGCCATAGCAATGACTGCTCTCGCTGTTCCCATCTTTGCAAATTGGACTAAATGTTTCATCATAGTCCAAGCCTTGGGTTTGTGCATAACCCTTTATGGCACTCAATGGAACCATCTGATTTGCATTTCACCTTATAAACCCATTTGCAACCAATGACATTTTTGCCTTGTGGTAAGCCAACCAAATCCCGAGTTTCATTATGAACCAATGCATCCATATCAACATCCATTGCCTTCTCCCATACATGCTTCCCAATAGCTTATGTATAGCATATAGGTTCCACATGCTTCACCAAAGAGGTCATATATGCATAATGCATAGCAAAGTCACGATATGTCAACCTGTCAACTGGATACCTGACCCTTTGGGATCTCCGCAATGCATGCAGATCACTCTGAACACCTGTCACTCTAGCATGTAGAGGCACATATCCTGTAATGCCAATTCCTTCAACCTTCTTTTTCCCTTTATCCACAGCACTACTCCCAGTGGTCACACTCTCATGTCTCAAGCATCCTGACCATGGACGTATATTGCTACTCTCAAACTCTCCTAGCCCCAGACATAGAAATAAAACTTGCTTGTGGCAAGTTCACATCATGCATATCAGAATCAATGACACTCTCATTCTTTGCCTTGTACCAACTAGCAAGTTCATTAAACACCACATCTCGTGAGATAACTACTTGCCTAGTTTGCGGATTGTAACATTTATATGCCTTGCAATCTTGTGCATACCCAACAAAAACACACTTTTTTGCCTTAGGATCCAACTTCCTCCTCCTCTCATCTGGCACATGCACATAAGCTATGCTACCAAACACTTTGAGGTGTCCAATGTCTGGCCTAAAACCTATAAGATGCATCTCTAGCGTACTTCCATGTATGGCTATTGTGGGTGTCTTATTAAGTACATATACCACTGTGGCATATGCTTTTGCCCAATAATAGTCTGGCATGATCTTTTCATTGAGCATTACCCTAGCCACATCACAAATGACTCTATTTTTCCTCTCAGCAACACCATTTTGCTGAGGTGTGTACTTGCAAGTTAGCTGCCTTCTTATGCCATGCTTTCTCAAGAAATTCTCAAAAGCATGTGAGGTGTACTCACCACCTCCATCTGTCCTCAAACATTTTATCCAAGAGCCATATTGCTTCTCTACAAAAGCTTTGAAGTCCATAAACTTTCCCAATACTTCACTTTTCTCTCTGAGAAAGTAAATCCAAGTCATTCTGCTGAAATCATCAATGAATGTTACATAATAGAAGCTGCCTTTAATGGATGGGTTTTGTGCAGGACCCCATACATCACTATGAACTATCTCAAGTGGCGTGCTACTCATGTTGCCTTCTTTAGGAAATGGCAACCTTGCTTGCTTTCCAAACTGGCAAGCATCATAGACATGCATATTCCCATCATACTTGAATCTAGGCAGCCCACTAACAATGCCTCTTGCCTGCATGTTCTTCAACCTTTGTATGTTCACATGTCCAATTCTTTTATGCCACATGTCAATGTCCTGTACCACATTTCGGCTTTTAGAGAACATGGGTGATTTCAACTCAGGAATCCCAGCATCCAACTTAAATAACCTACTTCTTTCTTGCCTTTGGCAATGAGACTACATCCATTTTTGAAATCCTCAACGAAGCAACCATGCTCGTTGAAACAAACCTATAAACCTTGTTCAACCATTTGACCAACTGAGGCCAAACTTTTTGTAATAGAAGGCACATACAAGACATCTGCCATAGACTTTGTTTCACCATTGTACATAACCAATGGTACACTTCCAACATGAGTGATAGCATGTTGGGAATCATCACCTATTTCCACATAGTCTTTCACATCCATCGGCTTCATATGTTCAAACCATTCGCCATGATAAGTCATATGGTTTGATGCTCCAGAGTCCATATACCAAGTGTCATCCTGTCACCATTTGTTATCATAGATCCCACGACATGTTTCATGGCAAACAAGTGATTTGCACTGCCATCATTACTGCTTGATACAAAATTTCCACCATTTGCATAATTTCCACCATGTTGTGCATAATGTCCACCATGTTGTGCTCTACCCCCTCTCAAATCATTTTGTTTGTGGTAACAATCACGTACATATGACCAAGCTTTCCACAGTAATGGCATTCCACATTTTGCATAGATGCTTGTTGGCCTTGCCAACATCCTCTTCCACAAGGGTTACCTCTGCCTCTTTGAGGTGTATATCCACAACCACCTCTAGCACCATATGTAGGCTGAAAATTCTGTTGTGGTGACCTATCCTACCATCCACGACCATTACCACAACCTCCTGATGCAAATCTCCCCCTGTCTCTAAATCCCCTTTGTGAATAGAAAGCCTAATTTCTGCCGTTATCATCATGGCTAGTAGATGCATCATGAAAAGAGTCACTGAGTTTGATTTCCTCAACAAGCAAGAGTGAAACCAACTCATCAAAATTTGGTAAACCTGTACTCTGAACAGAAATAGATGTATCAAAAGACTTGTACTCCTTGCCAAGACCACGCAAGGTAATGTCTACCAAATCATCATCAGGCATGGGGGCATTGATAGTTGCCAATGCATCTGCATACTTCTTTATCTCTTGAACATAATCATGAATACTCCTTCCTTTCCACTTCACATTATGAATCTGTTGTCTCAAATGAGACTTACGAGCACTAGTATCTGTTTCAAACAGCTTTACCAACGTATCCCATGCATCCTTGGGATTCTCAGCATCATGTATATGTATGAGTATAGCATCCGAGATACATATAGACAAGTAATGCAAAACTTTGTATGCTCTCTCTGACCATTGCTTATGAGCTACAACCTGTTGTTGTGTAGATTGTTGGGGTAGGCTCTGCACCTGTAACAAGGTTCCAAAATCCTTTTCCCTTCAGAAAGCTTTTAATCTTGTAAATATTTTTTAAGGCTTAAGATGAATGCAATATGGTTAACCCTAAACTATTACATGAATAAGAGAGCTTACCTTGACAATGTCAAGCCGAAGGATATGATAACAATGCAAGACCTACAAAACATAACATGAGAAAAAGTGATTAGTAACACAATTATGAGGAATTATCTATGCATGCATGCATGGTGCCTATGTATGCTCTAATATGTGAGAGGATCCCACATCATAATACTTGTGATGACTATGTCTATACATACACATGTAAACTCTATGAATAGAGAGAATACCTTATGCATAGAAAAGAGAGCATAAAAAATATATGCTATAAGCATAAGAGAGTATAAACATTCAAAAAAATTATACTCTCCGTCCATGCATAGCATAGAGACTTAACACATTTCAACTCCATGCATGCATAGCACTCCACATCAAAAAAACAATGAACTCTTTGCATAAGCTTAAGCCTTATGCACAAGCTTGAAGTTTCAATCTCTTTGCATAAGCTTGAAGCTCTATGCATAAGCTTCAATATCTTTGCCTAATCTTAACTCTTATGCATAGAGCTTGAGCATAATGCTTAAGCTTATACATAAGCCTTAAGCTTAATGCATAGATTAAGCTCTGTGCATAGATTAAGATCTATGCATTAAGCTTAAGCTAGATGCATGCATGCTTAAACCTAAGCTAATCCTAAACCCCAGCACCCAAGGGTGTAATTATCAAAATCAAGGTAAATAATAAATCAAAAACAAGAGAAAAGGTGAAGGGCTACCTAGAATCTCAGCAAATTAGAAGCTACAAAACAAACAAAAAACACAGCATGTTAGCTCACACACATACAAAAAATCAGAAGGAAGAAAAGGATAGGGGAAGGGCTTTGATTTAGGTGTTGAGATGTTAAGCTCAACATGAGCTGACACTCACGAGGTGCCTGCATGCCCGTTCGACATTTATGTCACTGGCGGGTTTGGTAGTTAGCACCGACATATCTTCGCCAAAGATTCTACACCTGGACTACACCGACTAGTCCACATCTACCCACTCCACTTAGCATGTTCACATTATGGAACACTTGTATATACTCTATTATGTGTGTTCGTCACTTTATCTTCTTTATAGACCTCTTTTGTTGTGTGAAGAAGAAGAAGAACTTTTCAGCCTCTCACCTTGTGTGTTCTCTTCTAGGGTTTGTGTGAGTGTGTGTGCTTGCAAGATCTCAAGCTCTCTTCTCCCCTATATCTTTTCATGGTATCAGAGCATGGTTCATGCTAAGGGATGAGTGGCAAGCAAGAGAAGCACAAGAAGCGGTACAAGGGTAAGAGCTTCATCTACTCCTTCCCCTTTGTGTTGGCAAGAGAAGCACAAGAAGCGGTACAAGGGTAAGAGCTTCATCTACTCCTTCCCCTTTGTGTTGGCTACTACACCCTTATTAGGCGCTCTTCAGGAGGCACCGGCAAACAAACTCTGATTGAGGAGCTTTCTTTGCAGGACCAAAGCTATAGGATAAAAATATAAATTTTGTTGGAAAAAAAAATTTGATCCAAAAACACGTTTCGAGCACGTCTGGACCTCCATTTTTTTAGTTCACACAAGCGTTCACGGGGTGGGCAGTGCAGGTAAGTTTTGATTCTCTGTAGAACTCTATTTTTGGAACTGCAAGAAGGGTGATTGGATGTGCAAATACTTTGTGTGCTGCAAAGAGGTCTCAAAGTTTCCATTGGGTGTATGTATGCAAATTAAGGTCACTGGTTGTGACACTTTGGGTGCAGTATAGTACTGCTACAAAGTGTCACTGGTTGTGACACTTTGGGTGCAATATAGTACTGCTACAGAGAATACATCAATTTGTGCAGGTCAAACAAGAGTGTTGTTTTTGGTAAATTTGTGTTGCAAACAGGATGTCGAATGATGGAATAAACCAAATTGTTACAGAGAAGCTTGGCAAGAATAACTTCCATGCTTGGAGGTGTATATTGACAAATTTCCTGATGGAAAAAGTTTACCTGGGACTACATTGAAGGTGAACATGAGGAGGCACTAGAGATACCAGAGATTAATCCAACTACCCTACAGATGTAAAAGAATTCAAAGATTGGAATCAAGGAGCAAGGAAAGTCATGTATTGGCTTTCTATCAGCATACAGGACACTATGATTGGGCATATACAGGATCCCAAGTCACCTAAGGAGGCATGGGACATTTGGTGAAGCTGTATAGAACTAACACCAAGGCACAAAAGATTTAGTTGAAGAATGAACTTCATACTATGGAAAAGAAAAATATATCTGTGAATGATTATGCTTTGAAGATCAAGGGCATTGTGGAATCCCTTGCATCAATTGGTGTTTTTGTTGATGATGATGATAAGGTGGAAGTGTGTCTACACTTTTAGCTTACATGCAAAGATTCGGTAGTATTATTTTATTATTATTTTAAGTTGAGCAAATGTTATTTTAAGATACATTGAGCATAATTTTACTCTATTTACTTGAATTCTTGCTTTAAAATGCTGAATTTCTCCGTTACGAAAGCCTCTTCCTCATTGGTTGAGTGCCACTCTCTCTCTCTCTCTAAAACTAAAAGGCCCAAAAATGAGCCCACAATTCTCCTAATGCGACACGCTTTTTGACGCTTATATTGACTCTTATTTAGACATACTTTTTGATGTACATTTTGCCTATTATTTTGACGGTCATTTCAAATTTTATATCGATGGGTATTTCAACAGCGTGGCCACCGTTGAAACTAGGCATTAGAAATAGGTCATCCTTTAGTAGTGCCATTTCTTATGGACACACAAAGATTTTCTCCCCATTGGGAGCTATGCCTAAGGGAAATTTCTTATGTGCAGAAGGGACTTAGTGCCAGGAACCTCTTTCCAATAGGGACTCTTTCCATTTTTAAAAATGGCCAAATAGGCCGTCTTTCAGGTGGAGATGTAAGTATGGGACCATTTCTAGTTTGCTCAAGTGTGCCTCTTTCCAACGTGCAACATGGCCCTATAGCCATGTGTAGTATCCACAAGAGGCTCTTCCCTCCATTGGAAGATATGGAGAAATGGCTATTTCATGTGTGCAGTAGGGGCCCTATCCCAAAGGTATCCTCCTCCCTAGAGAAATATATCCATAGAGGCATTACAAAGAACCTCTTTACAATAGAAGATATCGCCACATGGTTATTGTATGCGCATAGGAGGTTCATCGCTCCACTATTGGAGATATGGACACATGGCCATTTCTTATATGTACTTGGGATCCTCTTTCCCATGGGAAATCTAGCCCCATGGCCATTTCTTATCTGTACTTATTGGGATCCTCTTCCCCCCATGGGAGATCTAGCCCCATGTCCATTTCTTTTCTGTACTTGGGATCCTCTCCCCATGGGAGATCTAGCCCCATGTCCATTTTTTGTGTGCACTAGGATCCTCTTACCCTTGTTATGAAAGCCCTTTTAGTTTGCTTGCATGAAGTAAGAGCCCTCTCCCCTAAGGAATCCTTGTCCCAATAGGGAACATGATTATAGTCATATTTCTTGTGTAAATTGGGAATCTCTTTTCACTATCATAAGGGCCATTTCTTGCGGGCACAAGGAGGATCTTCTCCCCATTAAGAGTCATGCCCTATGGCCATTTCTTTTGTGCAATAAGGGTCATGTAGCATTTGCAATAGCAGGTCCTTTTTGAATCATAGATGTGGCTATATGACCATTTCTAGTGTGCCCAAGTGTGCCTCTTTCCAACAAAAGACATGGCCTCAGGCCATTTCTTGTATGCACAAGAGGATCTTCTCTCCATATGCAAATATGGACAAATGGACATTTGATGTGTTTAGTAGGGGCCCTATCCCAAAGGTATCCTCCTCCCTTGACAAATATGGCCATAGGGGAATTTCTTGTGTGATCCTCCACCAAGAAACATCTTTACAATAGGAGATATGGTTGTCTTTTATGTGCATAGGAGCTTCCTCTCTATAGTATTGGAGATATTTTCACATTTACATTTCTTATCTATACTTGGGGTAATATTCCCCATGAAGGATGTGTCCCCATGTCCATTTCTTGTGTGAATTAGGAGCTCACTCCCTAAGGGATCCTCCTCCCCAAAGGAATGTGATCATAGTGTTCAACCAAGGATTCTCTTTCCAATAGCATAAGGGCCATTCCTTGCGGGCAGAGGGAGATTTTCTCCCCTTTGGGAGCTATGCCATAGAGCCATGTCTTGTTTGCACAAGAGAAAAATGGCCCTAGGGACATTTCTTGTGTGCAATAGGGGGCCTCTTTCCATTTTGGGATGTGGGCCTAGAAATATACATGGTGTCCATTAGGGGGTCCTCTAATAGACAAAGACATGGCTATAGGACCATTTCTAGTGCACCCAAGCGTGCCTCTTTCCAACGAGTGACATGGTTCCTCCATGGCCATTTCTTATGTACACACAAGGCTCTTCTCTCCATACAACAATGTTGTAGAATGACCACTTTATATCCACTAGAATAAGGGCCATTTCTTGTGGACACGAGGAGATTTATTTCACATTGGTAGCCATGCCCTAGGGCCATGTCTTGTTTGCACAAGGGAAAAATGGTTCAAGGGCCATTTCTTGCACATCCACCAAGAGGGCCAGGGTCATATGGTGTGTGGAATAGGGGGACTCTTTCCTTTTGGGGATATGGCCCTAGAAGTATATGTATTGTCCAATAAGGGGCCCTTATTAGACAAAGATGTGGCTATTGATGAGTCATTTCTCGTGTGCCCAAGTGTGCCTCTTCCTCCCAAGAAGCAACATGCCTCAATGGCCATTTCTTCTGTGCACAAGAGGAACTTCTCTCCATTGGAAGATATGGATGAATGAACATTTTGTGTGCAAAATGGGGGCCCTATCCCAAAGGTACCCTAATCCCTAGAGGAATATTGCCATGAAATAGCCATTTCTTATGTGATCCAAGAAACCTCTTTATAGTAGGAGATATGATTACATGGCCATTTCTTGTGTGCATAGCAGGCTCCTCTCTCCACTATCAGAGAGATGGCCACATGGCCATTTCTTATTTTTATTTTGGGTCCTCTTCCCCATGGGAGATCAGGCCCCATGGCCATTTCATGGGTGCATTGGGATCCTCCTAACCTTGTTATGAAATCCCTTTTAGATTTCTTGTGTGAATTAGGAGCCCTCGCCCTAAGGAACCCTCCTCCCTATAGGAATGTGATCACAATCATATTTCTTATATCAACTAGCAATCTCTTTTCACTAGCATAAGGGCCTTTTCTTGCAGGCATAAGGGGGATTTTCACCCCACTCAGATCTATTGCCTAGCACCATTTCTTCTGTGCAATAAGGGTCATATAGTGTGTGCAATAGGGGATCCTTTTTAAAACATAGATGTGATGTGCCTCTTTCCAATGAGCAACATGGCTCCAGGGACATTTCTTGTGTTCACACAAGGCTTCTCTCTCTATACAAAGATATGGTAGAATGACCATTTTTATGTGTTTAGTAGGGTCCCTATCCCAAAGGTATCCTCCTCCCTAGAGAATTATGGCCATATTAGGGGCATTTCTTGTGTGATCCAAGAAACCACTTTCTAGTAGGAGATATGGCCACATGGATATTTCTTGTGTGCATACAAGGATCCTTTCTCTACTATCAAAGATATTAGGGGTCCCTATCCCAAAGGTATCCTCCTCCGTGTAGAGAAATATGGCCATATTAGGGGCATTTCTTGTGTGATCCAAGAAACCTCTTTCGAGTAGGAGATATGGCCACATGGATATTTCTTGGGTGCATACAAGGATCCTCTCTCTACTATCAGTTTGATCACATGGGCATTTCTTTTCTATAATTTGGGTCCTCTTCCCCATGGGAGATTTGGTCCTATGGCCATTTCTTGTGTACTCAAGGTGGTTGGATGTCGGTTACAAAGTCTTGTTTTGACTTTTTACTTTCTACATTCCCCTATGTGCTGTGACCAACTTTGGCTCATGTGCTACTTTGGCACTTCCCTCCCTTGATGGTAGATTGGGTACAATTTTTAGGCTTTTACTCTTCCTCTCTCTCCCCTTGTGCTAGGCTACTTTGGCATTATACCTACTTCGGCTATGAATTTCAGCTTGAGTGCATCATATGGCCTCAAAGGCTGATTACATCACACTTTTTGTAGAGACAAGAGGGGTGAATTTTTAGCTTGGGTACATCATCGGTCCCAGAGGCTAGTTACAAACACTTTTTGTAGGAAGTAGGATTTTTTCATAGCAATTGTTTGTTTGAGAGATTGGTAGTGAGATGATTTTTTATCGCGTGCTCATTTGGCCGCTTTTACAAAGGTTTTTACTCAGGCATTTTTGGAGTAGTGCTCCTTCTTGGTCACAATATTTGGTGATAAATTTTTCGGTGATGATAAGTCCTTTGATAATGATCCAATTAAGGACTTTATGTGTCAATGCACATTTTATGAAGATGTATTTGATGCAAGCATGCTATAAGGTTTACAATATGAATATTTTGACACATGTGATGATGCCCAAACTATACATGTTGATGACAAGACACCCAAGACGACTGCATTTTTGAGTTCGACATTTTTTTTGCGTGTGAACAACCTCTTAGAAGGGATCTGTTTTGCACCAAGAAATACTTATCTCTTAGTTTACTTACGTTTTCTTTTTTAAATTATTAAAAAACGTTATCCGATGTCTGCCTCTATGAACTCGACGCTCGCTGCCGCCCGCCGCCGCCGCCGTCGCTGATTCTGCTTCTTGTCGCCCTTGTGAGCTATCTCTCTCCTAACGGCGGCGGTTGCCTGTTGAACCACGATAGTTCTCATGGAGCCACGGTGCTTCAAATGTCTATGTTTTAGAGCTCACATCGTTGTGTTAAGAGAGTGTCTATAGGTGTAATGATGACAGTTGCATTTGACTTGTGAGATAAACAAGATAATAATTTCTTGATGCCAAAATAATGCCAATAGAAATGGGTTGAAGAAATGTTGAAAAGGGTCATATAACTTTGTAAAGGCACCACTATGGCAATTACTTAGTTTTCACTTTGGTAAACTTCCTTTCTTTTAGGCTTTGATGAAGATTGCAAAATCCATGTAAAAATAATGCTATAAACCCTTGTAGAGAGGAACTTGGAAATCTTTTTTTTATTAAAAACAAACCCACAATCAACTCTTGTAGATCCTCTTGGAAGGGATATAAAAGCTTTATTTTTTAAGCTTTTGAGAGCCTTACAAAAAAAACTTAGTAAAATTTAGTAAAATCTTGGACTTGCTTAAGCTTTTTATTAAAAGCGTAAACTCCCTTCTAATCGGCGATGTGCAGGTCGATTTACGCAAAGGAGAAGACCGGCCGTCGATTATAGAGATTCACCATCGTGGGCTTCAGATGATTCAAAGATTAGGGAGTTGAGTTTTCTTCTATGCTGATTTAATCCATGCAGATGGATCTGAGAGAGAAAGAATGTAGAAGAAAACCACTTTGAGGCTTGTACGTGCGGTTTTGTGAGCTTTTGCTCAAAGAATTGACATCAATTGATAGCCCTTGACTAAAAGCTCCATCCAAGGGTCCAGAAGTTCCACAACCATTCAAATCTTTGGCCTAAAGGTCTTCCAAGGTTTCTCCCCTTTATCCTTTGGTTTCTTCTATGTTTGTCCTTCTTCAACTACATACACCCATGCTCTAATACCACTCTCAATTTAACTACATAGACCCATTCTCTAATACCACTCTCACGTGACCTTATGTACTTCTTGAAGAAATAATTAAAAACTCACAAATACATCAAAGATTAAAATATAGACTTGAATCAAATTGATATGATAGACCATATCATAACATAAAACAAATTAAAAACTCACAAATACATCCAAGATTAAAACATAGACTTGAATCAAATTGATATGATAGACCATATCATAGCGTAAAACAACAAAAATAGAATAACATCACCATCGAGATACTATTGGGTACAATCTCCTCCCTCATGCGTGTAGCTCCACTTCCACAATGAGTATTTTGAGAATTCTTATTCAATAAATAGCCCAACGAAGTCTTTCCCAAGGAAGTATTAATAGTTATGCGTACAAAATTGGGCTTGCTTTTCCACTTTTACAAAAATAGCTCAAACACTAGAGCTTGTTCACACACTAAGTGTAAATAATCAAAACTCTTGTAACTTATGTGCTAGGAATATAGCAATGCCATGCACAAGCGTGCACAAATAATATGTACAAATATTTGGCACGTGGCCAACAAAATAATACGGAATAATAATGTTCCAAGATGATATAGACAAGATCCTGCATATGCGATACATGCACTGCTCATCACCTATCTCACAAACATAAACACATTAGTTGTTTCAATTAATTACCCTTCTCTACAATTAATCCCAATATGAAACATTGATAGGCACAAACACAACATACACTTACCACTTGTTTCACTATGATAAGAGTATCCTTATACACATCATCTAGAATGGAGTGTACTGCCACTTGTTACACTTTCAATTAACATGGCACATCAATTGTATAAACCACTTGTTACGCTTCAACCGTGTGCAGCTGTCTAGCATAGTCCACTTATTTCACTTTGACCACAATACAGTTTTCAAGCATGGCACTACTCGCTACACCTCAATAACATACACTCGTCAAGCATGGTCTCAAGCTATACCAATAACACTAGGTAATCGATATTTAATGTGGGGTCACCCATGATACCAATTCACTAGGATGGCACATCAATGTCTAGGCATTCCCGCACAGCTAAAGAGTGGACATTATGTAAGATACATCTCTAAGTCAAAGTCCTTAGGCCCAAACCAATGTTGAGAACTTTATACTTAAATCTAAATCTTTGAAACTTTTCTCCATGGCTTTTTCTACAAGTGTTGGAATTAGACGTTCTGTGGCCCATAACAAATTAGCTCAAAATTTCTTTACAACAAGCTCAAGATATTAAAATGCAAAATTATGTAGCCATTTGTTATTTGGAGATTTGTGATAGTAGTTCCAAACCCAGGTCCATGAATGCTTGTCACCAATCCAAAAGAAAGCACACCTAAATATATTTTGTTTTTACTAATTTGATTTTTTTTCCAAAGAGTGCTTTGAGCCAATTGTTTTTAGCTATAGATTTCTAAACAAGTTGACATTGTAGCAAAAATTGTGAACAAAATTATCCAAGACAGGTTAATAACTTATAAAAATCACACACAAAGGGACCTAATGATTATGCATAATACATCTGTATTAGGATTATTTGCTAGCATAGGCTAAGCATAGGCCTAGTGCATGGTTCCACACATGCACTATGCACTAGGCCTAGCGCATGGTTATGCTTATGCATTAAGCATCATGTATAATGCAATGCATAAGGCCTCATGCATTGCCTTGGTCTAATGCATTGAGCCTTCATTAGTTCGTATGCATAACGGACTATGTATAATGCATGCATATGCACTAGACCTTATGATAAGGCATTGAAATCCTTTTTTATCATTGTTTCCTTATGTGCAAAGGCTTTGTGTTTGCATGCAGAGTCCTTACACATAAGACCTATGCATATCGTATGCATAAGGCCATTGCATCTACACATAGTTTTTTCTCATACTCACCTAATACACTTTCTTTTTCCTTCTCTAATAGTAACCCACCTCCCCTGAACATACACCAGTGTAGCTACACGTAAAGAAAAATGAGGAGAAGGAGACAAAGGAGGAGGTAGGGAGTTTGGGAAAGAAGGGGCCATCTTAGGCCCATTACACATCGCCATACCCCTGCCTGCCCATACTGATGTGGTGGGGGTATCCACCGCCCATAATTCATGGGCAGGCAATCTCCCCCGCCCATACATGGGCGGTGGGGTATGTATAATGAGCCTTAGTAGTTCTTTAGTTTACATGGGCGGTGGGGTATGTATAACGAGCCTTAGTAGTTCTTTAGTTTGGGAAAGAAGGGGTCATCTTAGTAGTTATTTAGTTCGGCACTTTGTAAATGACTTGTAATTTCCTAGTAAACATCAAATTTGCACTTAATTTATACATGTCTACCTTCTTCTCAATTAATATTTCTTCAATGTTTGTACATGAAAGCTTTTTCTAATGCATTTTGCAAGTTTATAAATATGCAAATATAAAAAAGGGATAGATTGGAAAAAACCTCCCAATTTACTTCTTTTTTTAAATCTAAATTTTCAAAGCCTAGATATAAGCATTATTAGCACTTTTGTTAGTGCATATATGAGCACTTATAGAAGCACACCCCTAGCAACACTTATATTATATATCAACACACTTAGGGAGCCCACAGCCTCATTTTTTTGTAGTGTGCTCATGATAGGCAAGCTAGTTGGTTGTCAACCATACTTGTAGTTCCTGAACAATTCTAATGCATCATGTTGGTTGTTGCTCAAGGAGTATGCTAGCTCATCCTAAGCTAGCAAGTTGTTTGTGAAGTTGCATACCAAGACAGAGAAGTATGTTAAGGGGATATAATTGTGTCCATGTAAACACTTGAATGATGCCTTGGACATTAAATAATAATAAGAATAAGTTGGCTTTATAATTTATAGAGAAGTGATTTAGTATAGGATTGGCCACTAAATAAGAACCATATCAAATATTTAAAAATGGATCAAGGGTTTTTTCTCAATGAAGGATGCAAGGGTGGCACATGATTGAGGGCATGAATGCAAGCTAACACATGTAGGCAAGCATGAGGTAAGATGGAGATGTGCGCATGGCATAGACTCTTGTGCAAAATGGAGAAGAAGAATGGCCCCCTCTCCATGCGAGAATAGCAATGTAGACATGAACCATCAACCAGCTCCCATGGCGCACCATTAGTAGTCATAATAATAATACTCTCAAAAAACCTAGAAACGCGTATAATAACTATTTATAGCGTAGAGTTTGATTTTGTTTATTTTTAATACCCTTCAATTCTCAACAAGGAAGGAATGTGTCAATTCGCTTTGAGGTGTCTCATGGGAAAAAAACAAAAGAGTGGGGAACATCACTAAAGAACATCCCAACAAAAAAAAAAAGCACATCAAAAAAAGCAATGGGGAACCTCAATTTTTACATCCAAAAAAGTATGAATGTTGGATATAGTCCCCCCAAAAAAAAAAAAGAAGCACATCAAAAACCTCAATTTTTATATCCAAAAAAGTATGAATAGTGTATATTAATTTTAAAAAAAGAACATCAAAAAAAGCAAGGGAACCTCAATTTTTACATCAAAAAAAGTGTACATCAAGATTATGAATAGTGGATATAGTCCCCCCAAAAAAGTGTACATCAATATTATGAATATTGGATATAGACACGTGAAAATAGTCACTGACAACCAAACATCAATTCATGATAAAGATGCAAAATTGGTATCATATCCTCATCAAGCTCCTTCCAACCATCTTGTCCTTTGAATACAACTAATATCCTTTTAAAAAATAATCAAAAACAAATAGTTTTGTGTTTGTTTAAGAAAAATATATTCAATAACTTATTAAAATGAACAAGCACCTAGGATGAGAACAATCACCAGGTGACCTTTCTGCCCCTGCACACAAGTTCAATTTTGACCTATCCCTCAGCTCACTTCACAAAGGGGTGAAATAAAAGAGTGTGTGTTCCTCCTCTCTCTCTCTCTCTCTCTCCAAAAAAAAAAAAGGGAACAAATGCTACAATAGAAATAATAAAGGAATCTAGATAGTTATAAAACCTACCACACTTGGTTACACTAGTTCATTCTTGTAACCATTAGCTACTATATAAGACTGAATAAATGACAAAGGCTTATAAATTAATTCAACCAGCTCTTACCTAATAATCAATGGTCATATTATTTAATAAAATAAGTAACACAAAAATGGGTGGTGATAAATATAAACAAAAGCATTTATTCAACATTTTATTTGTATAAAAAAGAGTTAAATTTGAGGTTTATAATAAATCAAATACATCTATCGATCGAATGATGAATATAGCATAGCCCAACAAAAGGTTAACTAGCTAACAAACTAATTAATGCGAGGATCAACCAACCAACCAACAATTAAAGCTAACGGTTAGTCCTTTAGGCCCTATTTAAACCTCTAGGCCCCACCTCGCAACCCATACTCACCACAAAATATCATAACATACCTCAACCAAGAGGTATGGATATAATAAAGAAACAATGCCTAGTTGAAAAACATTTTAACAATTGATATTCTTTCAAAAATATTTTTTCTTCAACGAAGTTTCATATTCTTTCAAAAATATTTAAATAAAAAAAGTCAATATCTTATTAAGGAGCAGCTTTATTTGAAACAAAATAAAAGCTATTAAAGAAATAACCTAAGATTTTACATATCTGGTTAAGGCTTGTAAACCAATCATGTGGTTAAGTTAGTTCATGATAATTAACTATCTAGCTAGTTAAGCTAGCTAGTCTAAATAAACAACAAAATCTTATGAACTAACTTAACCAACTAGATAATTAAACTGGTGTGTTTGAAAAGGCTAGATACTTAGATTAACCAATGAGCTGGATGCCACATTATTCAAAAAACAAATCAACAGATACTTTGTCTAACCAGTGAGATGGATGCCACATTAAAACAAATACACAGCTGGTTGGTTTGACCTTTTCGTTTCTAAATCAGAAGGCAAACATAAACAAGTAATTTATTGAAGAACGAGGGTATCCACATAAAAAAGAATCAAATTATATATTGATATTAAAATATATAGGATATATATATCAAACAAAGGATGAATCTAGCTAAGAGAAGGTTAACTGGCCAACATCAAAGGATTAACCCACCCATAGAGGATCAACACTTCAGAGAATTAACCACCCAACAATTTTGCAAATGTTGGCCGCTTGATTGAGAGTCATTCAGGGGGTAAAAACTAAGGGAATCTTTCAAGGCAGAAGAAGACACTGTACTGTCACGGGCATTTTAGCAGGGAAGTGGATGGGTTCCTTGATTGAAGAGTGAAATGGAGAAAGAATCAAATAAAGAAAGAGCCCTTTGATTAAAAACTTCATATCCGAGCTTCGAAACATGACTAAGGGAATCTTTCAAGGCAGAAGAAGACACTGTACTGTCACGGGCATTTTAGCAGGGAAGTGGATGGGTTCCTTGATTGAAGAGTGAAATGGAGAAAGAATCAAATAAAGAAAGAGCCCTTTGATTAAAAACTTCATATCCGAGCTTCGAAACATGATTAACCATAGCTGCATAGTAGATGCAATAATAGGAGCCATGGTGGGGGTGGGGGTAAAATTTTGAACTCATAAACCATCGAGTCCCCTCCTCCCTCTATCCCTCTCTTTCTCTCTCTCTCTTTCTCTCTCACACACACAGCCAGCCAGCCAGCCAGCAAAGGCCATGATGCCCGGGAAAGGCCTCCCCCACAGCCTTTCCCTGCTAATTCAATTTGAATTCAAAACAACCTCTGACGCATCTACTTGCTTGCATCACTTAAGCCACAATCGCTGCGCTTCAGACTCAAAGCATTACAACCTGCCATTTCTTGACTCGTTTATTGCTCCAAAAGCTTCATTCTCTTGTGCTTTATCTATATGTTTCAACTTGAATGAGGCTCTTGTATTATATCAAGGAAAAATACAGTAGAGGAGCAAAACAAACAAGGTTATTACACTTAGAACTTCACAAATAAATGCTACTTTGTTGGATGATCTGGATGCACAACCTGGCCAACCAGTGGTCAGGCCTTTATCCCCAGCTGCATCTCAAATGATTTGTAAACAGGAGGCTGCCTCATTAGCTGTAATCTCCGGAGCAAAAACATCAATTAACAACGATCGCAAATGGTGTGGAAATAGTGTGCCTTATCAATTAACAATGACTGTAAATAACATAGAGCAAGCAACTCTATATTTGGTTTCTCTCAAGTTCCACACAATACACCAAAATTGGATAACTTGAGTATCAGGACTAAGGCTTAAACTCCTTCAAAGAATCAAAGACCCAACTGTAGGGTTTTTAAAATGGTTATTAACCATTGCAATCGAAGCCTATAAATAACAGTCCCAAATCTTTGGCAGGATTCTTCTCCTGACATTTTGAGAGCACATCTTGCATGTTTATGGTGAGACTGAATATAACTAACAATTGGAGAGCTCAACTTGCATTTCACGTCTTGCATGTTTGTGGTAAATTGGCATTTTGAGAGCCCATTTGCATGTTTGCTGTAGATCTGATGACTTGATGTTGTGCCTCCAGGAGTCTGCCAGATCAAGGCTACCAAGAGGTATGGGAATTTGGACAAGTTTTACATGTGAATGTTGCAATGTTGCAAGAAATGATGAGTGTGATCTAAGTATTTTGTCCAATATGGTTTGTACTTGGACATGGCTAGCTCTAGCCACGGCTTCATGTTGCCGTTGAAATGCACAACAGCAGCCTCTTCTATATCCTCAGCTTCAATGTTTGCATCATACCCTAGGCCCAACACATGCCACCTTTTGTCCAAAGCATAAGTCAGGTTATAAAAGGTAATCAAGCCAGGCGGCAATGTCCCCAACTTCCACAACTCTCTCTGCTCATTCTGATGAGACACACAAAGAAAATTGTCATCACTTAAGTCCTAAATATCTTTAATAAGAATGCAAACAACGGTGAGAAAATTAAAAAAAAAAGCCACACATACCAAAACTTGCCATTTGTGATAGATACCAGTCATATCACGCATCCTCCACTCTTGCAAATCAAAAAAGTTCATTCCATAAGCCCATCCACATGCGTTTGGATCGAAGTTCTCAGAGATCAATGGATTTGAAAAATTCAAGTACTTATCAAACCGATGGAAACTCTCGCCACATGTTTCCACTGCTCCATTGACATTCCCATTCAAGTCTATGGACCACAGGGGAGTCAGGTCTTGCTGCACCACAATGTCATCATCTAGAAAGAGGATTTTGTCCAGCTTTGGATAAACCTCGGGTAGATAGAAACGCAGATGATTCAACATGGACAAATACTTGGGGTTCCGGTACTTCAAATTTGTGGAGGCATCAGCTAAAGTTGCTGGGTGATCAGCTTTGAAGTAGTATTCCTTCATGGCTGCAGTCTGAAGTTGGCGCAAGACTGGGCAGTAGGAAGAGTTCAACCATTTGAAATCGTCGATATTTTGCACATCAATGGTGGCATCGCCCGGTGCGTTAGCCAGGAACCACATTCTCATGGCTGCATAGTTCAACTTGTCAGTGACCAGATGAAACACATGTTTTTCTGGCTCCTGCAAACATCAAGAGCATGTGAACTCTTCATGTACACATGTAAACACCAGACATGCTAAAGAAACTACATATTGATGCACTTAGATTAGATGATGTCAAGAAAATGCAGAAACCGCCTTTATTTGCAATACCTTTGCATTATGAACCGTAGAGTTTACAACCACAGCAGCTGCGATGACGTTGTCTGAAAACAAAGCATAATGAAAGAAGCTGGGATCCTCCAGCTTTTCCTGACCCAAAAAATCCCTCTCATCTTTTGGCAGAGAGTTGTACTCAGAGGTCAACAGCATGGATAGGCAATGCAGACCTTTAGGTATGGTTTTTGCTACAAGTTGCCTTAGAACTGCGCTTTGCTTATTAAGGGCCCTAGTCTGGTCCTCAGAGCCCTGCAGCATAGCCCTTAATTTCTTGGTGACTAACTTGCATTCATAAAGGTGCTCCCTTGCTTTTGAGAGCACCTGCCCCATAGCCTTTATCTTCTCTGAAGCGCTGCATCACAAAAAGAGGTTTTAGTAGTTGTACCTAGGAATAATTGCAAAACTAGGCTTGAACATCAACAGTGACAATTAAATGTTGTAGTTAAGGCCTCGATCGATTGACATCTGTAAGGAATGCAAAAGCAGCTTCTATACGGTGGTACTGGCAAGGCTTGCTGTGGCTGGAATTGCTCGAGCCCATCTGGTGGCTGTTTCACCATCCATGTTCTCGTTGAACTTGAGCAGCTTCAACATCTTCCAAATCTGGATCTGCCCCTGTTTTAACATGGCAGTCGAACGGTGCCCAGAGGTGGAGCCGCAACAGGTTGGAGGGTGGGAATCGGAAGAAGTAACTGAGATGCTTTTCATAGAGCATCCCAAGTTCCGCACGTGTAAGAGCCACAGCATCCCACCTCATGTCAACAGGAATGATGATTCTATGAGCAACTCCCAACAAACCAAAAAAAAGGTTCTCAAAATGCTCATAGAATCATCATTCCTGTGGACAGGTAAGTCTACGGATCTGACAAAGTCACTCGTGTTTCTGGCTCATGAGCTCCGGGTGGTGGCCCAGAGCTGCTGGGCCTCCCATTGGATTAGTGAGAGTGTGATTGCTGAACTCTAGGTTTTGGTATTGTCTAGACTCTAGCATGCTTTTGGCGGTTGTCTAGGACTTCACATGTGCAAGTTGCGATCGCCAGGTTGTCACACTAAATTGGCTAGCTTCCAGAGCAACAATTAGGCAGCTGTATTCAGACCAGGTCAGCAGCCATTTTTCCAACAGTAATATTGAATTGTCACAACTGCACATGCCAAGTACGCATGCATGCGCTTGAAGAATATGAATGCATTTTGTGCATGAAAACTATGCTCGAAATTTTTCTTCAAAACATTGTGGCAAGTGATGTCTGCTAACAAACAAGCAAACAAGCACATGCGCGCGCGCGCACGCGCACACATACACAAAAGACAAGTTATTAGATACCCAACTTCACCTGCGTGGCAAATCAGAATCGACATTTGCCTCCCCCAAAACACGACGACTTTCTTTGATGCGTGCATTTAGCTCCCGCAGAAGGTCGGCATCATCCTGAGCATTAGCTAGGCTTGTGTATACTCTGGCCATTATCAATTGATCTCTCATGAGCCTAACCAGAGCATCTGATTCGTCATTGTCCTGCCTCCATATGCTATATTTCTTGGCAAGGCTGCCATCAATGTCTTTCTTTCGGTTAACAGCCTCCTTTTCTAAGTTTGCCTCGGCTTCTGAATTGTGTTGTGTAAGTTCTGTAGCTCGCTTCTCCCTTCTCTCCAACCTCATTTGCTGTCATTGAGGGACGCAGCAAGGCAATACCATGAGTACCATGAAGAGGTCTGCATGTGCTAAGCCCCATTGATGTTTCAAAAAGCATGTCCATCTATGAAAGCTAGAAGCACTTACTTGCCTTGTAGCTTTGCCTGAGGCATCTCCATCAGTTTCTCCATCTGGAAAATGAGATGCAAACGTTTATCGAAATCATAGGAAAGTTCACTGGAGCAGTTCAAATTCAAGGGAGTAGATCTAAAACCCACCGCTAGTATTTTGCGAAAGGTGTAAAGCTTCTTCGGTACCAGGCTTTAGAGCATCCTCTGTCTGAGTTCTTCCTTGCTCCTCCTCATGTACATCCAGCGCTTCTCTTCTTGGGATTAGAATGACTTGAGTGGCTTGCCATCTCTCTTTCTTATTGTCGTCAGACTCTGCCTGCAGTCACATATGGCCAAAATGCATTTTAATATGGCTCCAAAGAGTTTGACCACAAACAAATGAAGCATTGCGATATGATTATCCCATTAGCCACGCTTTAATTCATTGTAACCTGGAGTGAGTCTGCTTTTTCTGAGCTAACATCAACTGGCTTCTCTACAACCCATGATGATGACAGGTCTTTTCTGCCTTTCACATTCAAGCTCAAAGGACCAGAATCATCTGTATTGATCTTGATTACCTCAACCACCTAGCCAACAACGTCATATCAGAACACCAGAGCCAGAAGACAATTTATCAAAGCCACTAACGTCTGTTATACCGTAGCATGCACAGACAGACATATTTCATCCAACGTGACCAATAAGCCATTGATGCAAAAGAGACATTCATCTTGCCCTTGAAGTCCCTCTCGAAGCCATGTCCATGTCGCAAACATTATCATTGCTACGTTTGACATTTGGAGCTTCTCATTTACCAGTTACATAAGTCGAATCTCTGAATAGATTTACTGACCTCCTTCGGAAACAGGCTTTCTATCTGTTGTAAAGCATGGAGCCTTGTAACATCCTCCCTCTGCATGCCCATTAGAAGTCAATGAGCCTCTCTCAAAAAGTGTGTGGAGCCTGTTACCTTTAATCAAACACTTCGTTAAAAAAAACTGCAAGAGAAAAACAATATCTCTGTGGTTCAGAGACAAAATCTCTTTTCCTTTTGTGATTGAGGGAAAAGCCATGCTTAGAAAAAATGAAAAACTGGGATATAAGAAATACAAAAGCTCTTACAGTGTCAGGAGAGCCATCTAAGAACACTTCACGACCTGAAAGAAGGAGAAGAAACACAGAGAAAGGCCAATGAGAGCAGTTACAGAGAAGGAAAATTTTAAGCTAGCTAGCTCTGTGTGTGTGTGTGTGTGTTTCGGGCGGGCGTGGGGGGGGGGGGGGGGGCGGCGCTGTTACAATGGTTTGCACATCAGGCTCTGAATGAAGAGATCCCAAGTTCAAATCCTTGCAATGCCCGCAGATGGGCCCTCTCACGGATCATAGATGATCCACCGGCTAGTGCATGTTAAAAGTCCCATTATCATCATCATCATATCTCTCTCTCTCTCCGGGCGATGACTGTAACCTTACATTAATTTTGGCATTTTGGCAGTTTGAGAGGCAACAGAACAAATGCCGTTACCGGATGCAGATGAGAAATTTGCAAGACGACCCGCCAAGAAAAGCAGAGGAGTGGCCACAGAGACCAGCAGCAAGCTGATGACGGGCAGCCGGAATTTGGAAGCTCGGATCCGCAAATGCTGCTGCTGCGATGGCAGACTTCCGTTAGATCCCCTTCTTGGAGGCATGCTTCTATTTCCCTCCAAAATATGTATGCGCTCCCCTCTAATCACAACATTCAATCCCCACCAAATCTCTGAAGGATTTCCGGGCACTCCGAAATTTTCTCTAATCTCTGTGTGTACCTCTAATCACAAATCTTTGTCATAATCTCTGTCTGTGGCTCTATTCACAAATCTTGGCCCTAATCTCTAAGCGTACCTGGGAATCGCCCTAATCGCTGTGTTTACCTCTAATCAGAGCTCTGGATCGCATAAACCCCTTCATAATCCACGACTGCAAGAAGAGCTAGGCCCTCATCTCTGTTAATAGTCAAAGTCAGGGATGTTAATGATTGATCATTGCAGCACAAGCTATGGCGTAGCCGTCTCTGGTCCCTTGCGTACGGATCATTGCAAGAAGAGAGAAATGGTCGCTTGAACTGCAAGGAAGAACACCTAGGTGGTGGATGATTACAAGAAACGGTGTGGCAGCTTCAAGAGCAAGAAATGCCTGTCAGAAAAAAAGATAAGAGAGTGAGAAAGTAAGGTTTTTTGTTTGCCAGAGCGGGTTAAGGCCCGCCATCTCTCCCTTTCGTTAAACCAAATGTTCTCTTTTTTTCTCTCTCTTTTACTGTGCAGATGCTAATGCAAGAAACGATAAGACAAAGGCAAGGTTCTTTGTTTTGGTGTGTTGTCTCTCTCTGTGTGCGTGTGTGTGTGGGGGGGTGGGGTTGACCTCCAGCAACAACGTGCACTTGCCGTTCTTTCTATATGTGTGTGGCGACAGCGAGGGCAAAGCCGCTGGGTTTTTTTCACGCGTTTACTGGCCTGTGCCGCCTGTCCGCGGCACGATCTTGCACCGGCCTTGCTCACTTCAACGAAAGGAAGGGTTCAACACAGTGAACACACCATAGCTACTACCTCGATCTCAACACAGCAGATGCTTCTGTGGCCTGAAGGTGAAGCCCTCTCTCTCTCTGCGCACCCGACTTAAGTTTTGCCCCGTTTATAACTCCCACCACTCAAGAAGCTCCTGTTTTAAAAGTTTACAACGGTTGCATTGAATTCTTTTTTCCATTTTCCATTGTAAAAATGTGCCAGGCTCGCCTACCTCATGGGCGCGGACTCCAAGGAATCTCTTGTCCGGACAAAAAAAAAAGGAGTGGCAATTTGTAAAAAAATAACCCTCATTTTCTACACACTGTCTCTCTCGCCAGCAGAAGCAGAGGAGGCTGACTCTCGTGAATTGTTTTTGGGCTCCGCGTTCTGCTCTTCTTCACGAGAAGCCTGCACAGTCCTACACTAAAACAGGAAAAAAAACCAGTCTTTTTCTCTCTCTGCACATTTTGCTTCTATCTGTTTCCTGCTGGCAGCAGCTTTAGGCTGGCACGCACTCTGCCCCCTCAATGGCTTTTGCAAGCTTTGCAACGCATGAGTGTAGAGACCGTTCTGATTAGCAACGTATTGCCTTCACATGGGCGCCCTTACCAGCTGACACCCTTGCAAAAGAGGAAAAAGATCCCCTTCCACACCCACAACTTTAGGGTGGGTTCACACGTCGCAAAAAAAAGGCCCCATATTAGCCCGGAAATCTCCCTTTGCAGCACTCGCAATGTCAATAATGTTTTGATACCCTCTCCCATCAACAGATGGGCATAGACCAACTCGTTTTAGAGCTCTTGGCCATGTGTGGTGGGTCTTGGGTTTTAAACCCCATGTATTGTAGCCTGGGATTGTCCTCTTGTAAGATGTGTCCTTCACTCGGAAGACCACTTGAGGTTGGACGCTTTTTTCCACCCTCAAACATCCATGATGGTGGATTTCAGTGAGCCAGCATTTGTAGCCTTAGGTGCAACCTTGTTCTGTCACTTGCATCTAAACCCAACCTTAGTTGACAAGCACTTGGGTGGGAGATGAGTCTGTAACCACCCTAAGTTGTCCATTTGCCACCACGGGCTTCTCTACATTCACACTTCTGTAAGCATGCATGAAAGCCATCACACTTGATGCCCATCATTTCCTCCCTTT
The DNA here is from genome assembly GCF_041138505.1 of Cibotium barometz. Taxonomy (NCBI): domain Eukaryota; kingdom Viridiplantae; phylum Streptophyta; class Polypodiopsida; order Cyatheales; family Cibotiaceae; genus Cibotium; species Cibotium barometz. Next base: position 33,329,573 of record NC_141060.1, read on the forward strand.
ACAAACTAAAACGGCTCCGCAATAAAGAAATATATATGCTAGATCTTGGGTGGATACTAAGTGTAGCCCATCATCATTTTATTTGCTACTATTGGAGAGTGATGCATGTCCACTAGCATACAAGGTACAACAAATGAGGTTCTTGCTGAATCTTGAATTCAAACTCCAAATGTATGATGAGGCCCTTCCCTTACTTTTACCCATGGGAATAGAGTCATCATTGGGTCCTATAGAAAATGAGTTTGTTTTTTTTAGCACGATAGTTCATAAGGGTTGCAATCTTCAAATGCCCCAACCATATATGTTTTCCAAATGCTCAAGTACATTCGATAAGCAGCAATATGGCTAGGCATGCTAGCTTAGCAATTGTGGTTGCAATATGGAGGATTGTGTAAAGCTATGACAACTCAAGTGCCTAATGGAAACTTAATGTCCCAAATGTGTCTTCCAAGGGCAATATTTGTAATCATCCATATGATTCAATCTGCCAACTTGTCAACTACATTGCTCTCTCTCTCTCTCTCTCTCTCTCTCTCTCTCTCTCTCTCTCTCTCTCTCTCAAGTGTGGTAGAATGGCTAGTGTAATTGCCCTTGGGATGACATGTACCCACCTAGGTTCAAGTCTCTTCGTCGACTGGTCTCTCTAGATCAATAAGTCGATGTTAAGCAGCTCTCTCTCTCTCTCTCTCTCTCTCTCTCTCTCTCTCTCTCTAACGTCGCAGCCTCACCATAGCCATGGGAGAGAGGAGGGGAGGAAGACTTGGCTCAAATTCACCACCCAACCATAGAGATAATGAGTGTGTCCACACACACTCACCTAGTTATGTGGCCTACCTATACACACTGGCCAGCCATATATGGCTGCTCGGTCACCCGACCATATGGTCACCTAGCCATATGGCCACCCTGTTACCTGGCCATATTCCCGGTCACCCGACCATATGGCTACCCGCGATCACCTGGCCATATGGCCACATGGACACCAAGATATATGGCCCCACCAGATATGCCGCTCGACCGCTCAATCACCCGGCCTTTCCACTCTACAACGGTTCTGGCACTCTGACCACTAAGCACCTCGCCCCTGAACCCCACTAGCGCACACCGGTCATGCTTTGATGCCTGCTAGTGGCCAAGTCGTAAGCGTATTACATGCTACATGACTCTCTCTCTCTCTCTCTCTCTCTCTCTCTCTCTCTCTCTCTCTCTCTCTCTCTCTCTCTCTCTCTCATGCATGTGAATCTCCACCATATGTGCATGCAAATCAAATGTTTAGAAGAGATATCATATATGTGTGTATGAAGCTACTACACATAGCAAAAATCACTATGAATGTTTTATAGGATGACACAATCTTCTTTTTTGGTGAAGCTATGAATCCACCCTTTTTAGAAGTATTTGTAAATTTTTTTTGTGAAACCACTATGAATCCACCCTATTTAGAAGTATTTGATAAGTGCATACCTTTTCAAGTCACTTTGATAAGTGTATACCTTTTCAAGTCACTTTAGAAAGAGATTGTCAAAAAGGTGTCAAAAAAAAGTATGTGCACCTTAGTTGTTTGAATGTATGCGATCCAAATAAACATCCAGAAAATAAGAATATGGATGGGTTCACAATAAGATTGTGACCCATGTATCATGCTTCAAAGGTTACTTTTTCAACTTGCCCCACTCCTTGAAATGGTTCTTAATGAGTCAAGAATGTAAGTTAGTTAATGTAGGGATGGAACCAAATGAAGTGATTGAGATGTTTCACAAAAATAATACGTTTTATGAAAATAAGTTTCCGTCTCGAAACAACTTGAATGTGCCCCATGCATCATGTCATCACTTGATAGAGTTAGGCAAAATGTCGCTTTAACTTTCAACAACAAATAAACATCATAATGTCTAATGATAAAGTTAGAACACATCCTCTCAAAAATGTCAAGTATATCTCAAAAGCTTCCATTATTGCTAGTCTCTATGAACAAGAGGACACAAGAGGATGTGTCACTTGTAGAAGGCCTTAAAATCTTTAGTTAGGTATGTGGTACTAGTTTTTTCTAGTCTCTATGAACAAGTGGACATAAGTGTATACATGACTTGTGGAAGGCCTTAAAATCTTTAGTTAGGTATGTGGTAATAGTTAGGTATGTAGTAATAGTTAGGTATGTAGTAATAGTTGGTTGTATGAAGTTACATATATGTTTACATGCATCTTTCATATTATTTATTAAAAAAAGAATACTACCATCACAAGAATTGAAAGCTCCATGAACACATTGGCAATAATCATATGAAGATTCATTTGCATGTACATCAACTAAATAGTTAAGTTTGTATCTACATATATAGGGCCCACGGACTATATTTGTTGCAACGAGTATCAAATGCTAAGAATGAAACTCTTCTATCTACATAAAAATAAGAAGTAATATAATAGGATATTCAAGTCAAGAGGTTACCTTGCCTTTACCAAACAAGTGTCATTTTTGGGAGCTTTACCTTCGATCCACAAGAAGCAACTTCTCAGTTGTGGGTGTGCTCACATCCTCACTCCTTTGTCACATCAACCGGAACACCCTTGTAAGCAAACTCTCTCACATATTTGGTTTACAACCTTTCATTACATTCAATTTCAAATTCAAAAAATGCTTGTAGAATCTAGCATGGTGAGAGTTTACCTTTGGCACTAGATGGAGTGGCCAAAGGGGAGTGCATCTTGAACTCACCGTGCCATGATTGCCATGGTAAAGTGGTAGAGTTCTTGGTGGTGAAGACATGGCACAAACTTGTGCCCTGAGAATTTAAACTTGGGTACAAGAGTTGGAAGAGCTTGGCTAGGAGATTAGCAAGCTTCAACGTGCTTCTTCGACTTCACTTCATCAACCTATTAATTATGGCAAATGATGTATTCTCATTGGGCAAGGTGTTGACACATTGGATAGTTGATGCATTACAAAGGGCAGACTGTTATGCATTAGATGCAATTGGAGACACTAATTGGATAATCCCAGATGCCTATTGATGTATTTTGAATGCCTTGTGATAGTAATTACAAGAGGATTTGTTGGAAATCAAATAAGTTTTTTTGCTTATATTGAGATTTGACTCTAAAAGCAAACAAAATGCTGTCGAAAATTCTAAAATATTTCCCCTGCACACCAATACCCTAAACCCTAAATTCAGTCATAGGGGTTTTTAGGTCTTACCTAGGACTTTATACCCTCTTGTAGTGCTCCATAAGTACTTCACATCAAGCCTTTAAGATCTTGATTCCGACATCATTTGGGGGGTGAAATTAGGCTTTACCAAAAATTACCAAACCCTAATTCAATCATATATCCTAGATTGTGTCACAAGGGTCTTTACATATCCTTTTAGTACTTCATTAGACCTTCCAATCAAGCCCTTAACTCTTTGATTCCGGTTTCATTTTCTAGGTCAAAGTGACAGTTGACTTTTTGACAAAAGTTAACTTCCACTTTGACTTTGGTCAAACCTTTTGGGGGGATGATAGTACTTTCTAAGACAATCCCAACAAGCTGAAGACCAGCAAAATCGAGTTAGTTTTGATCATCTTATAGCCAACTTTCCATTTTCAGCAGTACTTCAAAAAACCGTGAAACAGAGAGGTCTAGCGCACATCCAAAGTGGGATCCAGGGTGTTATATACTTTCTTATTTCTATTATGGACATGGTAAACTAAAGATCATTAAATTTGGAGTTCGTTTGAGCAAAATAAGACCTATTTGATGTTTTGGTAATTTTTGAGTGCATAGAGCAGAGTGCTAAACCATAATTAAGTCAACAGGGTTTAGGGTTGTTTTGAACGAAATCGTTGGGCTTCAATAGGGTTTAGGGTGTTGACTAAACCATAATTAAGTTGATAGGGTTTAGGGTGTTGACTAAACCATAATTAAGTTGATACGGTTTAGGGATGTTTTGAAAGAATTGTTGGGCTTCAATCCTTATCCCATAAGTTTTACAACAAGCTTTCAATCTCGTTAATCAAATTCCGAAATCACAAGTTGGATCAAATCTTGTACCGGGGCATAGTTGACCAATTTTGGGTCCGATACATTGTTTGGGAGTCATGGGTGACTATGATAAGAGGATGATGAAAGTTATTATAGGGATGAAGATGGTTATAGTATCGATAATAATTTTGCAATCAAAGTTGCAGCACAGATGAGGAAGATTACATCGGAGAGAATACTTCCGATGAGGATAGAGACAATCCTGAAGATTTAACATGCATGGATAATGATCAATGTGATGAAGACTATGAGTATGATTGTCAAGGGCATACGGGAGGTATGGATTTTAATGCTTAGTCCTACAAGAATAGAGTTGGCTATGATTCTTTTTGTCACTCATAGCCATGATGATTGGATCCATGAAAGTGAAGTTAAATCTCAACTCAATCAAGGTGGCTAATGATTCTTCCTATGAGGTCACTCTTAGCAATGATTATTGGAAATTAATTGAGAGTGATCTTATGAACTCAATTGATGAGGATAGTGATGAAGAGGATTTTGATGACATGCAAGCAAGAAGCAATATTTTTACCCACAGGCAACCTTCTTCAAGCATATATGGCATACAAGGACAAGGCTTCTCTCAAGCAAGGCCAACCGGAGACTTTTCATTTTCAAAGGCAATGGATGGAAATGACTATCAAAGGCCTTTATCAATTGAGATTCAACAAAGGACAATATGCTTTTGAAGACAAGGATTATGGAACATTATAATGGTAATGTTTAAAGTCAAAAGGATGCGGACGCAAAAGCAAGATTTAGGTTTTCCTTAATGTATAAACTTATGCATACAAGGTTTTTGAAACCGATGAATGTGCAAGATTTTCTTTAGTATATGGTGTCCACTCAAGTGGATAGTCTATGGTTCAAAAGAGAAGGGCCATTTGCACAAAGATTGTTTGCATTCAATTCACTTACATGGGACTCAAGGATTGGATTCGTAGTTAGGATGCCTATTTTCATACCTTTCCTTGTGGTGAGCTTGACAAATTGAAGAAAGTGACTTCTCATTTGCACAAAGATTGTTTGCATTCAATTCACTTACATGGGACTCAAGGATTGGATTCGTAGTTAGGATGCCTATTTTCATACCTTTCCTTGTGGTGAGCTTGACAAATTGAAGAAAGTGACTTCTCATTTCAAGGGAAGAGCTAGATCTTGGTGGTTGAAGGAAATTAATGCATAAGTATAATTGGAATTTGTAGAATTTGGCATATGATTTTGTGCAATACTTTGTGACCACCCAAGAGCAAAGTGCTTTAAAGATCGATGCATGGTATTCTCGTATGAGGACTCTCTATCTAGCTATATGGAGAGAGATTGGTATCTTTCCTTCTTCGTTCCCGACATCAAAGAGAAGGAAAGTATAGAGGGTTTTGTGCAAAGATAAGACAAAGACTTCATGAAACTATCTCAAAGTATTGTGCAAATTGATGAGGAAATTGGTCTTGATGAGATCATGGTGTTGGGTTGGTGGGACTTGTTCACATGCATACCCAAAGGGTCAATCACAAGGGAAAGTTTGTTGAGCTAAGCAAGATAGAAATGAATGAGTTGGTAGTACCCATTCTTGGATACACTTCATGCTTGAGTGGGGATGGAATGCTTCAACTCATGTTGAAAGATTTGGATATCAAAAGGGATAAAAGAGGTTACCCATCATAGATAAAAGTTCTTTTCATTTTCCATTTGATACGAGAGGATACATGCTTAGCTTTGCCTCCGATTTCTGACACTGGCCATTTGACCCTGGGGGTTATAGTTGTAGATCAAATAAATGTGGTTGATAAAGTTTCCATAGTTGAAACTAATTTAAGTTCTGATAACTTAAATGGCCTTGGTCAAGACCATAATTTTTCAAAACCTATTTTGTCTTAATACCAAGGCTAAAACCGAGAAAATAAAACAAAAATATGCAGTTTCTATAGGTGATTTATGTTGGAATTAGGGTTGCAGGAAAGCACACAAAGCTTGGAGAAGAAGAAGCAAGAATGCACACAACACAAAGTGTATTAGATTGTGTCAATGTACAAAAGATAAGCTAGCCCTAGAATGATGGGCGTATATACAATTCGGGGGAAAAAACCTCCTAAAGAGGGAAAAAGTGCCCCAACGGTCCTAAGTGTGTTCACACACATCACTGCCTATATATATGGCAACAAATCCCCCTGGGAGTGATGGTGTGAACGAGAGCTGGCACTCATGTATAGGGGAGTGCCATGCCCAAAGTAGATCAATCCACAAAGGGGAGCAAGCCCAAAGCTTTGTGGAAAGCTTCGAACTTCTCACGAGGAAGCGCCTTTGTGAAAAGATCGACGAGGTTGTCCTATGTTGGCACATAGGCCAAGCTGATCTCTCCTGCTGAGAGTCTCTCCCTGACATAGTGATAATGCACCTTAATGTGCTTTGTGCGAGCATGAAAAACTAGGTTTCTCGCAAGTGCCAATGCGCTCTGACTGTCAGTGAAGATAGAGGTGGTAGACTCCTGTCCAACACCCAAGTTAGCCCCATAATCTGTCTGAGCCACACATACTCAACCGTAGCTGTGAAAGCTGCCCTGTACTCAGCTTCACAACTAGAAGTGGCCACAGTAGGTTGCTTCTTGCTCAACCAAGATATGCATGAGCTACCGAGCATGAAATAAAAACCACCTGTGGACACTCTTGTGTCATAGCAACCAGCCCAATCTGAGTCCAAAAAAGCATGCAAATCTGGCGGCAACGATCCCCCCTTGGGATAAAACAACCCAAGATGTATGGTGCCACTCAAGTAGCAAAAGATGCGTCTAACTGCCTTCCAATGCTGAGACCCTGGGCTATGCATAAACCTGCTCACTTGTGAGACTGTAAACTGAATGTCCGGCCTCATAATGCATACATAAATGAGGCAACCAACAGCTGTCTGATAGAGCGTGACATCAAAGTGATCTCCAGCATCATGAAGACTCAACTTCAAACCTGTCTCCACCATTGGAGTAGCAATAGGCTTGCAGTCTTCAAGGCCAAATCTCCGTAACAATGTCTCAATATGCTTTGTCTGACACAAAGCAATACCTCCATCACACTGCTTAAATTGTATCCCCAAATAATGATGCAAATGTCCCAAATAATGATGCAAATGCCCCAAATCTGACATCTCAAAAGAGGCATTCAAATCAGCCTTAAAATCAGCAATATGACTCTCATTTGGTCCTGTGAGCAGCATGTCATCCACATAGAGAGCAATGATTAGATATACATCATCCACACGTTTAACATACAAAGTGCTTTCTGTTGGACTATTCTGAAAACCATGTGTAGTCAAATATGCATGTATCTTTTCATACCAAGCTCGTGGAGCTTGCTTTAAACCATATAAAGCCTTTTTCAACCTGCACACTTTGTTTTCCTGCCCTCTTTGAACAAAACCACGAGGTTGCGTTACATACACCTCCTCATGCAAATCTCCATTCAAGAACGCAGTCTTTATGTCCAACTGATATACATTCCAACCATTATGAGCTGCTAATGCACAAATGCTACGAATGGTAGTCATACGACAAGTGGGAGCAAAGGTCTCATCAAAATCAATGCCCTTTTCTTGAGCATAATCCTTTGCAACAAGTCTAGCCTTATAGCGATCAACACTGCCATCTAGCTTTCGTTTCAACTTAAAAACCCACTTACATCCAATGGCCTTTTTACCAATAGGCAAATCACACAAAGACCATGTACTATTCTTCATTATAGCATCATATTCACTTTGCATTGTAGCCAATCATTTTTTTGATTTTTGTGCCTCATCAACAAATGAAAGAGGTTCTTTCTCTTCACACATACTAGACACAGCCAAAGCATAACAATCTGATGCATAAGAGGCATGCTGAAAACCTGAACGAGTACGACTAGACATAGGTGCATTAATTTTACTATCACGCAAGGTTTGCACTAGCCATTTAGGCATACCTCTAGCCTAGTCATTTTCAGCCCTATCTTCATAAATTACATCCTGTGAATCTACATTAGAAATAGGCTGATCTATGATGTCGTTTGAAATCTACATAGGCTGAATATTTGCCTCATTAGGACTTACATTTGAATTCCCACCTGTAAACAGAGGCAACAACGTATCAAATACATCCCGTGAGCTCACACCTGTCTCTTTGGTACATGATAACAAAGGCTGCACAGCATCTTCCACAAAAACAACATCTCGACTAATCAAGATACGCTTTGACTGCGGATGATACAATCTGTAACCCTTGCTCTCAGCACTGTAACCAACAAAAATGCATTTGACAGCCTTATCATCCAATTTTCTACGTTGTTGCATAGGCACTAAAGCATAGGCCAAGCAACCAAAGACACGCAAGTGACCAATAGAAGGCTTTCTGCCATGCCAAGCTTCGTATGGAGTAATAGACTGCAAGGCCTTAGCTGTTGTGAGTTCATATGTAGCACACATGACAGCCTCAAGCCAAAAAGCATGTGGCAAAGCTTGGCTCTTGACCATACATCGTGCCATCTCCATAAGTGACCTGTTTTTTCTCTTAGCAACACCATTTTGCTGAGGGGTATACGGCACTGTACATTGGTGTTTTATCCCACGACTAGCTAGAAATGCATTAAACTCTTTAAACATGTACTCCCCCCCTCGATCAGAACGGAGGGTGCCCACAGTACAATTGGATACATTTTCAACCATAAGGAAAAACTGTTTGAAGCACAAAAACACTTCAGACTTTGCCTTCAGTGGATATACCCATGCATGCCTTGAGTAATCATCAATGAAAGTCACGAAGTACAAGTGTTTACCAAATGATGGAGTTTGCATAGGCCCACATACATCACTATGTACAAGTTGCAATTTGCGAGTGGCCCGCACAGAACCATCCTTTGGAAACACAGAACGCTGCATTTTGCCCAAAATACAGCCTTCACAAACATGTTTCAATGGTGCCTCAAGAGGGGGCAATGAAGCAACCATATCAAATTTCTGCAAACGCAGCAAACTAGCAAAGTTTAGATGACCAAACCAAGCATGCCATAGTTTTGCATCTGAAACTGCCTTTTCATTAGAAACTGCATTTGCTAAATCTTCCACACACTTGTCATAAGAATTGAGCCTATATAACCCACGAAACAAGGTGCTAGATACAATAATCGTATCACCAGAAGTAATCATGAATAGTACATCCGTCATCCACAAATTTGACTACAAGTCCAAGTCTAGCAAGCGCAAAGACAGACAATAGATTCTTCTTTATCCATGGCACATACAAAGCATCGAAAGTGCTGCCATTTGCAGCAGTAAGCATAATTTTACCAATGCCCTTCACTGGGTAAGAAGCATTATTGGCACATGTGACAGTATTCCCATTAGGGATAGCCTCAAGAGAAGTAAACATATCACGATGCGAGGTAATGTGCTTTGTAGCACCACTGTCAAAATACCATACATGAGAGTCAACAGAAACTGCCAAACATGCATCATGTACAGATGGGTCATACTGGCAATACACGCTAAACGCCCATTCTGTATCCTGCACAACATTTGCATAATCTGCATTTGTAGAAGCATCCGCTATTGTGGTGGCATTTGACTCTTTCTTCTTTGCCTCTTTAGCCTTTAGCTTAGGGCGATTCTTAATGACATGATTAGTTGCCTTACAATAGTTGCACTTGGTCTTTTTCTTGCCTTTATCAAGAGCCTTCTCAGACTTATTGTTGCTACCTGTGGAAGGAGAAGAAGTTACAGACCTATTAATAGGAGAAGAAACAGTGGAAGGGGCTACCTTACCACTTCCTCTCTACTGCTGGGCAGCAACAACAGATGCCTGATCAACTGCACGCTGCCTAGCCCTGTTTTGCCTGAACTGCGCTTCTTGCAAGAGCTTGTTGACTAAAGTGTCATACTTGACAACATCAGGTCTGTCCTCAGTAACAAGTCTCCACGTGGAAGCAAAAGTCTGATATGACTTAAGTAAAGCATCAAGAATAGTCTGCACAAGAGAACGATCAGGAATAATCTCACCTACAGAAATCAACTATTCCTTGAGATCTTTAATCTCAGCAAGAAAAACATTCATGTCATCATATTCCTGCATAATCTTCGATTTTAGCTCTTTACGTAGGTAAGAGATTTTTGTCTCGTTACGACTTGCATACAAACCAGCTAGAATATCCCAAGCCTGTTTTGCTGTTTTAGTTGAACGAATATGTGGGGTGATGTTACGTTTGACAAAAAGTGTAATCAAGGCATGAGCCTGTGCATCTTTACCATCCCAACGAGCTTGTTTAGCAGTGGGTAAAACAGCAGTAACAGTAGAGCTGCTAGAACCTGCAACATCCTCAAACAGATCCTACATCCACAGAACCTGGACGTATATCCATACCCTGCACAATGTTCCACACTCCTTTTGCAACCAAAACATGCTGCATCATGTATGCCCAAAGTGGGTAGTTGCTGTCTCCATCCAATTTGTCATCAGCAGATAACATGCGAAATACATCATTGTTGTTATCAGCCATGGCCACTGACTAAAACTGATGCAAAAGCTACCTGTAATGAAGCAAAGACTGAACAGAAAACAACTCGTGCTATGTAGCACGGTCCACAATAGAGTACGTATGCCTGTTTTGTAGAAAACTGCACTGTTGAAATTTCTGCACAAAATGACGAAAACACCTGTACAGAACTTGAAATGCAAAAACGGAGCCCGAAACGACCTCAGATGCAATTTCTGAGAACGCACAGCCCTACGGACTAATTTACAAAGTATAGGGACCTCTGCAAGCGCTCGTGAAAGCTCACCTCAATTGGAGAACGTGAGTCGGAGGGTGCCGACGGCATAGCCCTGGGAGCCGATGCTTGCTCTAATACCAATCATGGTTGCAGGAAAGCACACAAAGCTTGGAGAAGAAAAAGCAAGAATGCACACAACACAAAGTGTATTAGATTGTGTCAATGTACAAAAGATAAGTTAGCCCTAGAATGATGGGCATATATACAAGCCGGGGAAAAAAACCTCCTAAAGAGGGAAAAAGTGCCCCGGCAGTCCTAAGTGTATTCACACACATCACTGCCTATATATATGGCAACAATTTATTGTAAGAGTTTAGGGATGTGTTTCTCAATGATCTCCCATATAGTGTTCCACCATCTAGGGAGCTTGACCATGGCATTGATGTGCTACTAGGGTCAAAATCTATAAGCAAACCTACTTATAGGTTAAGCCACTCCAAGGTAAAGAAAGTGGAACAAAAATTGGCTGTGTGTGAAGAAATGGTTTATACACCCAAGTTCTTCACTATTCATATAGTGTTCCACCATCGAGGGAGCTTGACCATGGCATTGATGTGCTACTAGGGTCAAAATCTATAAGCAAACCTACTTATAGGTTAAGCCACTCCAAGGTAAAGAAAGTGGAACAGCAATTGGCTGTGTGTGTGAAGAAATGGTTTATACACTCGAGTTCTTCACTATTGGCTTTGCCCATTCTTTTGGTAAAAAAGAAAGATGGGTCTATGTAGATGTGTGTAGACTATCGTGCTCTTAATCAGATAACGATTAAGAACAAGTATCTGATGCCTCGCATTGACGAGTTGTTTAATCAACTCAACGGTGAAGCATTTTTCTAAGATTGATCTTAGATCAGGGTATCATCAGGTTAGGATTAGGGAATGTGATGTTACCAAGATCGCGTTTAGGACTCGTTTTGGACATTACGAGTTCCCAGTCATGCTGTTTGGCTTAACGAATGCTCCAACAACATTTATGACTTTGTGATGGACAAGGTTTTACATCCATACTTGGGAAAATTCGTAGTAGTTTTCCTTGGCAACATACTTATATATAGTAAATTGAAAGAAAAACACTTACAACATTTGCACGCTCAGTGTTTAAACTCCTTAGAGAAAATAATCTATTTGGGAAGGAATCCACTTGCAAATTTTTTGCTGAGAAAATCCATTATTTAGGCCATATTGTCTTCGTGGAAGGTACATGAATAGATCCTGAAAAGGTGGATGCTATTATCAGATGGCCTGAACCTAGAAATCTCGAGGAACTATAGCTTTTTCTAGGTATGTTGGGGTTCTAACAACAATATGTAAAGAACTACATAAAGATCGCAATCTCCTTAAGCGATGAGTTGAGAAAAAAAGATAAAACTATTTGTTAGGGGGATCCTCAACAAAGAAGTTTTGAGAAGCTCAAGGTGGCCATCACGAGACACCAGTATTGAGAAAAAGATAAAACTATTCGTTGGGGGGTTCTCAACAAAGAAGTTTTGTGAACCTCAAGGTGGCCATCACGAGGCACCAGTATTGAGCATTGTGGATCCCAATGAACCATTTGTTTGGGAGACAAATGCTAGTGGCAAGGCCATTAGGATGATTTCATTGCAAAGGGGATGCCCTATTGCATTTGAAAGCAAGAAGCTTGACCGTGCCCAACGTAACTACTCGACTTATGAGCAAGAGTTACTTGCTATTATGTTGAGATGTCAAGCTCAACATAAGCTGACACTCACAAGGCACCTGCATGACTTCGACATTTACATCATTGGTGGGTTTGGTACTTGGCATATCTTCGCCAGAGATTCTACAGCTGGACACTAAACCGACTAGTCCATACCTACCCACTCCACTTAGCGTTGATGGCACGGAAGCGGTAAAGCTGTTTACACCTTTATAGAATGCCACACTTCCACACACGCATGCAAACACACCAGAACACCAGACCAAAGAGCATGAACAAGACTTATATTTTAGAACAGACCTTCACCTTTATAGGGTTGGATATTAGAGATATCCATGAACAAGACTTATATTTTAGAACAGACCTTCACCTTTACAGGGTTGGATATTAGAGATATCCTCAGAACTAGCTTTATCTTGCATCCACTCGCAATCAGTCCACTCCAGCTCCTGGTCGCTCCAAATCTGTTCACTCTCTTGCTTTTCTGCAGCCGACCTCTTCGTTCTCTGCTCTGCTCCTCAGCTGAAGACCACTCTCTCCTACACCACCAGCACACTGCCAGTCCTCAAGCAAAAACAAAACCCATGCACACCTCTAAACCTCCCTCTCTCTCGTCGCTAACCACACCTCACCAGAGAAGCATCCCTCCAATTGCTGTCAACACCTGCAGCCAGCCTAACATCCAGTCCAAGCCACACAGTACCAAGGCGGCTCCTTCCAGCCGAAACCATCAGTCACCATAGCAGCCTCCAACTTTCTCTTTCTCTGTCGCCAGCAGCAGCTGCAGCAACACAACCACACTTCTCTCTCTCCAAAGGCGGCAACTCAGTCCTTGGCCACCAGTTGCACCAACACCTAAACCAACTCTCTGCTGTCGCTCACGGTTTTCTCTTTTTTAGCTGCCAGCCCCACCGTCGACCACCCCAAAAACTAGGCGATTCCTTTATCCTCTCTGCGCACACCAGAGGCCCAAGTCCTTATCTAGTCGGCACCCTCCATCCGTGACCAGCAGCAGCAGCAGCTACATCTCCAAGGCGGGTCCTTCCACAAGTCGGCACCAGCCTCTTCTCTCCCTGTTTTGCAGAGCCGCCCACGTCTCCGCCAGTAGTAGCCACACCAGCTCAACCTGCTCGCGTGTATCCTCGTGACACCACCACCAGCCTTTTCCTTTTCCGCGACCCCCAGGTGGCTCCAGCACGCCTTCGCTTCCACGCTTATTCTGCCTGATGCTAGCACTCTCTTCTCCTTTCGCGAGCAGCTCCTAAGCGGCTCCCACACGCGAGCCCACGCTTTAACACCAGTAGCTGCGCCAGTTTTCTCTTGGCACCTGTCTTCACTGCGTTCACCAGGGAGCCTTCTCCTCTCGCCCTACAGCTACCTCTTTGCTGCGCGCTCACCTGTGTGTGCAGCTACGCCCGAGAGCACCTCGATCACCCTTTGCTCTGCCACTTCTCTGCGCTCCTCAGCTGCACTCCACTGGTCCCCCAGTCGTCACAAGGCGGCCCACAGAAGGCGTCGCTCACAGCCCGTCGGCTTCCACGCCAACCTTGCTTCTCTTCTTACGCAGTCAGCCCGCTTGTCACTACTTCCACTCGCTAAAACCTTTCGCTGTCAGCCCGTCAACGAGGCTCCAGCTCCTTTCTTTGGCGCCTTCTGCACTACCGACTGCACCAACCAGCCCACGTGCCTTCTCCTCTCGCACCTGCAGCAGCAGCCAGGCCACCAACTTCAAGGCAGTCTCCCTGTGGTCTCTCTCTTCAGCTGCGCTAGAGAGCCTCTAACCAAACAAGGCGACGTTTTCACCTTTTTTCTGCAGCCCATGCCGACTCCCATGCTTCGCCAACCTTCTGGAGCAAACCCGCTGGCAGCCATTCAAAGCTCCACGTGGTCATTCTTTTTAGTTGCCACGTTTATCATTAATTTTATTTTGTTCTAAGGCCTGCCACCTCAACATTCCTTTTCACACCATTGCTCAAGCTACATTGGCCACATCATCTTTAATTGCCCATTGTATATTGGACGCGCACACAATTCCAGACGATCGAGTAGTTGATATCACCTCCAGCGGACCTCCCCAGTAGACCACTTCCGGACAAGCCTGTGCTTCCAAGATCTGATCATTTCTCCTGTGTATACACTTCCATTAAAACCAAAAGCTTGACTACCGCATCCACGACGCCCACACTGAGTCAATGGGTGCTCCCATGACTTTATCACAACACGAACATCACTCATGTACACATGTACAAGTTGAGTTTAAGGTTCTCCAAAAACTTCACACATATTTAGCAACCCCCTATTTTTTGCTGAGACATTTATGTCCAACAGCCGCACAAACAGAAACCATTTATCCCCTTGGATCAAACAGAAATCTCGGTGCATCTACCTTCCAATCCCTCAAGCATTTTCCTCTATCAAACAACCATTGATACATCCTGTCATAGTCTTCCATTTTCAGCAACCCCCTTTGCTCTTTATATATGGCCTCATCACCATCTACTGTTGCACTTCCTCCTCCATACCAGCTCACACAGTTTTGTGATGGAAACATCCATTCCTCACCTCTACTCCCCTCTGACACATCTGATTCCCACTCATAATCATATACCAAAATAACAAACATCTGATCATCAACTCCCCCCTCTTGGTCATCCAATTTACAACCCACATCATTGGCTTCCAACCCTTCCTCTGGGCAACCTGCCAGACTAAGAATATGACCAAACCACTCATCCATATGCTGAGCATCAACATGTGGTGTGTCCACCATAAACCCATTTCCCTTCAACCCATCAACATTAAACACAGCAACTTCATGCACTGTAGACTCATCATTGTCACTTCCCTGTAGTTTCTCTAGCTTCAAGACCATTGGCGATCCTTCAAGATTCTCCACATCTTGCACAGGCATCCCTACCAATTCTAAGCTCCCCAAACTGCCAGGCAAAGCATCCTGGTCCCCTCGACCAACAACAATAGCCTCACACACATTCCCACTACTCACAACCGACCCATTCTCTTGGGCATGACAAGGAACACACACCTTATGATCAGCAACCGCACCTGCGAAATCTATCACACCATCATCCAAAATAGCATCCAACTCATCATCAGTCACACCATCACTCCCTTCATGTTGCACAACTGGCATGCAAATAATCTTCTCCAAGGAAACCAATTCCAACAGATCATCCAATGCATTATCAAGAACACTGTCCAGCTCATCATCCACACTCTCACAAGTTGCAATATCCAACTCATCACCCGGATCATCCATATGTGCTCCATCCATAGTATTTTCATTAGTGACACTTTGATCATCACACTCCACCTTGACTGGCTGAAGTACTGGTACCTGCAAGTCATTGCTCTTTTCTAAATCAAAAAGATCATCCAAATCATATCCATACTCAAACACATCAGGCTCCTCAGCATTAGCATCACTTTCACAATCCACAGCATCATCAATACTCTCATCCTCCTCCTCCTCATCTTCTGAAAATTCTGCAGGGCTGATTCCAGAAACCTCATCCTTCTTCATTTCCAACAGATTAATCTGTCCCATTTCCTGCTCTGCAAATGTGACCTTATGGACTTCACAAACATTGGGCTGAATTGCATCCTTCATCTGTATACTAGGGTCCATCACCCTATTATTCATTCCCATAGACAATTGATATATACCACCATTAGCTTTGGCTGGTCTCTCACATTGTGGACTGATATGACCCCACTCACCATAATTCCGGCATTGCACATCACACAGATACCCTCTCCCTCTTCCAATATTTGCTGAATTTCCTTCAGAACCAGATGATGCATCAGTTTTCCTTCCCATATCACTTATGCTTCTTCCTCTTCCTGCAGACTCTATCCAATTCACGCTTAAAGACTTCATGAGCTCCACTGCTTCATGAACCTCCCTCTTCAAAGAATCCTCCTGTTTAGGAACAACAGCAGCTTTTCTTCCAGGATGCATACTCTCAAACTCTGGTATCTTCACAAACCTCTTTGGCTCTTCCTGCATTCCCAACTGCCTCAGATGCTTCACCTTCCACTCCTTCTCACGAGCAACTCTGATAGCCTCCTCAAAGCTATCCAGGTTCTTCAGCTCCACCTTCAAACGGAGGGTTGGCTCCAGACCAGCCACAAACCGCTCCCTCTTTATCATCTGTGGGGGTACTTCAGGAATCAAAGCCTCACACCATAGACTCCACAGTCTACCAAACTCTATCAAATACTGATCCACATCCTGACTATCCTTCTGCTGAATGTTACACAACTCCTTCCATACTTCATTCGGACTCTTCACATGGACAAACTGTGCCAAAAATGCAGCTCTGACTACATGGTACTCAGGATCCTGTTGATGAATGTTTTTGTGTGTAGTCACAAACATATGTAGCCATGTTTTTGCATCACCCTGCAAGCAATAAGTCAAAATCTGAGAAAGGATCTCCGGGGTTGCCCTGTCTTTCATCAAAGCTATAAACTCCATTTTCTCCAGAAACCTGACTGCACTCTCCTGTGGGCAATCCCCAATACTCTGGAAAATCTTGAGCCATTTCCCAAATCTTTCTTCACACAAACCCCTGTCTTCTTTCACAAACCAGAGGAAATTTGCTCCTCTGTGGAGGCACCAAAAAGTGATGGCACGGAAGCGGTAAAGCTGTTTATGCCTTTATAGAATGCCACACTTCCACACACGCATGCAAACACACCAGAACACCAGACCAAAGAGCATGAACAAGACTTATATTTCAGAACAGACCTTCACCTTTACAGGGTTGGATACTAGAGATATCCTCAGAACTAGCTTTATCTTGCATCCACTCGCAATCAGTCCACTCCAGCTCCTGGTCGCTCCAAATCTGTTCACTCTCTTGCTTTTCTGCAGCCGACCTCTTCGTTCTCTGCTCTGCTCCTCAGCTGAAGACCACTCTCTCCTACACCACCAGCACACTGCCAGTCCTTAAGCAAAAACAAAACCCAGCCACACCTCTAAACTTCCCTCTCTTTGGTCGCTAACCACACCTCACCAGAGAAGCATCCCTCCAATTGCTGTCAACACCTGCAGCCAGCCCAACATCCAGTCCAAGCCACACAGTACCAAGGCGGCTCCTTCCAGTCAAAACCATCAGTCACCATAGCAGCCTCCAACTTTCTCTTTCTCTGTCGCCAGCAGCTGCAGCAACACAACCACACTTCTCTCTCTCCAAAGGCGGCAACTCAGTCCTTGGCCACCAGCTGCACCAACACCTAAACCAACTCTCTGCTGTCGCTCACGGTTTTCTCTTTTTTAGCTGCCAGCCACCACCGTTGGCCACCCCAAAAACCAGGCGATTCCTTTATCCTCTCTGCGCACACCAGAGGCCCCGGTCCTTATCTTAGTCGGCACCCTCCAATCCGTGACCAGCAGCTGTATCTCCAAGGCGGGTCCTCCCACAAGTCGGCACCAGCCTCTTCTCTCCCTGTTGTTGCAGAGCCGCCCACGTCGCCGCCAGTAGCCACACCAGCTCAACCTGCTTGCGTGTATCCCCGTGACACCACCACCAGCCTTTTCCTTTTCCTCGACCCCCAGCGGCTCCCCAGCACGCTTCCACGCTTATTCTGCCTAATGCTAGCACTCTCTTCTCCTTTCGCCAGTAGCTCCTAGGCGGCTTCCACACGCCAGCCCACGCTTTAACACCAGTTAGCTGCGCCAGTCTTCTCTTGGCGCCTGTCTTCACTGCGTTCACCAAGGAGCCTTCTCCTCTCGCCCTGCAGCTACCTCTTTGCTGCGCGCTCACCTGTGTGTGTAGCTACGCCCGAGAGCACCTCGATCACGCTCTGCTCTGCCACTTCTCTGCGCTCCTCAGCTACGCTCCACTGGTCCCCCAGTCATCACAAGGCGGCCCACAGAAGGCGCCGCTCACAGCCCGTCGGCTTCCATGCCAACCTTGCTTCTCTTCTTACGTGGTCAGCCTGCTTGTCACTGCTTCCACTCGCTAAAACCTTTCGCTATCAGCCCATCAACGAGGCTCCAGCTCCTTTCTTTGGCGCCTTCTACGCTATCGACTGCACCAACCAGCCCACGGGCCTTCTCCTCTCGCACCTACAACAGCCAGGCCACCAACTTCAAGGTAGTCTCCCTGTGGTCTCTCTCTTCAGCTGCGCTAGAGAGCCTCTAACCAAACAAGGCGACGTTTTCACCTTTTTTCTGCAGCCCACGCCGACTCCCATGCTTCGCCAGCGTCGCCAATCTTCTGGAGAGAACCCGCTGGCAGCCATTCAAAGCTCCACGTGGTCATTCTTTTTAGTTGCCACGTTTATCATTAATTTTATTTTGTTCTAAGGCCTACCACCTCAACATTCCTTTTCACACCATTGCTCAAGCTACATTGGCCACATCATCTTTAATTGCCCATTATATATTGGACGCGCACACAATTCCAGACGACCGAGTAGCTGATATCACCTCCAGCGGACCTCCAGTAGACCACTTCCGGACAAGCATGTGCTTCCAAGATCTGATCATTTCTCCTGCGTATACACTTCCATTAAAACCAAAAGCCTAACTGCCGCATCCACGACGCCCACACTGAGTCAATGGGTGCTCCAATGACTTTATCACAACACGAACATCACTCATGTACACATGTACAAGTTGAGTTTAAGGTTCTCTAAAAACTTCACACAGCGTGTTCACATTATGGACTGCTTGTATATACTCTATTATGTGTGTTAGTCACTTTATCTTCTTTGTAGACCTTTTTTCACTGTGTGAAGAAGAAGAAGAATTTTCAGCCTCTCACCTTGAGTGTTCTCTTCCAGGGTTTGTGTGAGTGTGTGTTTGCTTGCAAGAGCTCAAGCTCTCTTCTCCCCTGCATATTTTCATGGTATTAGATCTTGTTTCATGCTAAGGGCTAAGTGGCAAGCACGAGAAGCACAAGAAGCGGTACGAGGGTAAGAGCTTCATCTACTCTTCCCCCTTTGTGTTGACTACTACACCCTTGTCGTCGGGAGCTCTTCAGGAGGCATCGGCAAACGAACTCCACTTGAGGAGCTTTCTTCATGGGAGCAGAGCTATAGGGCAACTATACAATCTGTTGGACAACATTTTTGGAAGCAAAAATGCGTTTCGGGCACGTTTGGACCTCCATTTTTCAGTTCGCATGCGTCACGGACACTATGGGTAAGTTTCAATTCTCTATAGAACTCTGTTTTTGGAACTACAGGAAGAGCGATTGGTTGTGTAGACACTGTGTGTACTACAAAGAGGTCTTTAAGTTGCCATTGGGTGTATGTATGCAAATTGAGGTCATTGGTTGTGACAGTTTGGTGTAGTATAGTACTGTTGTGCAAAGAATACAATAGTTTGTGCAGGTCAAACAAGAGTGGTGTTTTTGGTAAATTTGTGTTGTAGACAAGATGTCGAATGATGGAATAAACTAGATTGTTGTAGAGAGAAGCTTGACAAGAAAAAATTCCATTCTTGGAGGTCTAGATCGACAAATTTCCTGATGGGAAAAGGTTACTGGGACTACATTGAAGGTGACCATGCAAAGGCACCAGAGATAGCGGAGATTAATCCAACTGTTGCAGATGTAAAACAATTTAAGGATTGGAATCAAGGAGCAAGGAAAGTCAGGTATTAGCTTTCTATTAGTATGTAAGACACCATGATTGGGTATAGATAGGATGCCAAGCCACCTAAGGAGGCATGGGACACCTTGGCGAAGTTGTATGAAACTAACACCAAGGCACGAAATATTTAGTTGAATAATGAGCTTCATACTATGGAGAAGAAAAATATGTCTATGAATGATTATGCCTTGAAGATCAAGGGCATTGTGGAATCGCTTGCATCTATTGGTGTTTCTGTTGATAATGATGATAAGGTGGAAGTGTGTCTACGTAGTCTTGGGTCACAATACAAGGCATTCAAGACGTCTATTCAGACTCGAGAGAACATTCCCAACTTCATTGAAGAGAAGAATCTGGGTGAAGATCAACAGTGTTCACAAAACAAAAACAGTTCAAAGCAACATGCGTTCTACACAAGTTCAGGTGGTGGCCAAGGTCGTGGACGTGGCCAAGGTGGTGGCCGAATAGGTAATCAAAATTATGGTCAGTAGACAGCAACAATCCTAGGATTCACAACAATAACACATAGGTGGAAGACGCTAGTTTAGAGGCAGGGGGAGTTAAAGAGGTCGTGGTAATTGGAAAAGGTAGCATAATGATACACGAGGCTATTTTTAATGTGGTGAGCCTGGACATGTGTAGGCAAATTGCTACAAGAAGCAGAGTGACATGCGAAATGGAAAAGTGCAGCAAAACAACTATGCATCCTCTAGCAAAAATAATGAGGATAATGAGAGGTTGTTTGTTATGCAACACATGTAGTTAATGTTGTGTCTAGAAATGGTGTAGCAGCATGTAAGGATGATGTATGGTATGTTGATTCAGGTGCTTCAAACCACATGACAAGTCATGGTGAGTGGTTCAAGGACATAAAGAGTCTTGAAAGACTAGGTTTTGTTGAAACAGGGGATGATATTGCTTATCCGATTGCCCATGTTAGAGATGTGCCATTGTCTATGCAGGATGGTAAGGTGAAGTACCTTGCAAATGTACTTCATGTTCTGAACATTACAAAAAATCTGGTTTCAGTTGGCCAGATGATTGAGCAAGGTTTACAGGTCAGGTTTAACCTTGATGGCTGTTATGTAGAAAACTTTAAAGATAAGTGCAGGTCAGAATCTGGTTTCAGTTGGCCAGATGATTAAGCAAGGTTTGCAGGTCAGGTTTAACCTTGATGGCTGTTATGTAGAAAACTTTAAAGATAAGTGCAAGTTGGTTGCAAAAGGCAACGTAGTAGGCAGAATGTTTACATTGTGGTGGATGATGTAAATATGCCTGAAGTGAGTGCTGCAATGTTTGCAAATGGTTGAGGAATTGTTTCAGATATAGTCATTTGGCAGAAGAGAATTGGGCATGTAAATGTGCAAAGAATGAAATCTATGGAGACTAAAGAAATTGTGATAGGGCTGCTTAAGTTTAAGGTTGAAGGTATGTAGAAAGTATGTGATAGGACTGCTTAAGTTTAAGGTTGAAGGTATGTAGAAAGTATGTGAAGCATATTAATGTGGAAAGCAAACGAAGCATGTATTTTCACATGACAGAAATGTGAGCAGGAATGTACTAGATGTTGTGCATTCAGATGTATGGGATCCTGCGAAGACTATGTCTATGGGGGGCTAAAGGTACTACGTAACATTCATTGATGACCACACGAGGAAAGTGTGGGTGTATTTCATGAAAGAAGAAGAGTGAAGTGTTCACTCATTTTCAGAATTTTAGAGTGGGCTGAAAAACAGACAGGAAAGCATGTGAAGTGCCTAAGGTCAGATGGAGGGGAAGAATACTTCTCCAATGAGTTCTCTGAATTCTTACGAAAGAATGGCATTCAGAGACAATTTACATGTAGATACACTCTACAACAAAATGGAGTTGAGTGGAGAAATAGGCACATTACAGAGATAGCACGAGCATTGATGGTGGCAGAGAAGAATATGCCGCATAACTATTGGGCTAGGCTGTGTCTATAGTAGTTTATATCATGAACAAGACTCCTACTACAACCATACATGATGTAATGCTAGAGGAGAAGTTTACTAGCAAGAAACCTGATATTACATATGTAGTGCACAAGATCGTGCAAATACGTATGCGGACAAGGGTCATAGAGAAGTGGCCTTTGAAGAAGGTGACTTTGTATATTTGAAAGTCCCTGCGAAGTCGAGACTTTAAAGACGGGAAAGTATGCAAACCTTTCACCTAGATATTGCAATCCCTTTAAAATCCTTAACAAGATTGGTGGATTAGCATATAAACTTGAGTTGCCAAAGAGCTCTCGAGTTTATCGTGTTTTTCATATCAGTAGCCTGCAAAAAATTGTTGAACATCAGGAGAACATAGTTTCTCCAAGCATTCTAGTGGAGTTGGTAGAACCACCAACTATTCCACATGAACCTGAGAGGATTCTCAGATTTAGATATCGGAACACGAGGCATACTGTGTATCATGAGTAAGTGGAAAGATCGTGAAGATGAGGCTTCTTCATGGCTAATCAAGAACTTTCCGGAGTTTATTTTCATGGATGAAAACTCTTCTTAAGGGGGGCATCAATGTTATGTAGCCCATATCATCTACGTACAGGAGGCTTGTGAGACCGTACCATCGGAGCGTGGACAACGAGTGAGCCGGGGTTCAAGGGTGAGGACCCCCAGGACAGAGTTCCAGGGGGCACTCGGGCATGTGTGGGCAGGAAAGCCCCTATATATGCCTAGGGGTGGGGAGCCCCTATATATGCCTAGGGGTGGGGAGGATTCCCCATTACCTCTCGGGCTATAGGTGGTGATCTAGGGCTTCCCTCCTCTACGTATGCCCCATTACCTCTCGGGCTAGGTGGTGATCTAGGGCTTCCCTCCTCTACGTATGCAAATCTCCTAAGGAAGGAAAAAGTTGCTCGACCCATTATTATGCCTACGTCCACCCATTATTATGCCTACGTCCACACATCACCACCCTGCAAATGGCTACATATTTCCCTACGGGCATCTCACAACACACACAACTACATGCATCTGCAACTTACCTCACCAATGCCAAATCTCTAGGTACATTTTTGGATGGCGCATCGCTTGGAAACCCTTAACTTTGTAGGTACCTCCAAAGAGCTTCCATCATGCATACAACCTCTGCTTCAACTTCATTTCCACACACCCAACCTCACCCTAGCTGGCATAAGCCCAAATGTCTCTAAGCATCACATTGCAAGCTTTGGACATAATATCATGTCACGCTAAGAATATCCAAGCCAACATCTACTCATGAAAATCATTTCATGGTGCTCCTAACACTCATTTCGCCAAAGGGCATGGGCCATGCGACCTTGAAGGGTCCAAGCCATGCCAACAAGGGAAGGAGGACTCGCATTAAGAACTCCTACATCATCTATATCTTTCATGCTGACTCACCAAGGTACCCACCATTAGGGATACCTTACCAAGCTACCCACCACTAAGAAAACCCAAATTTTATCACCACTATGCCTTGCATCCAACTACTGCAGATCGGTCCTGAAACATACCACCTAGCCTCGTATGCCAACTTCATGGACCATCCACACATTTCTAACTCAGAAATAGGTTCACCACTAACTTGGGTGACGCAAGGATGCCATCACCATTCGAAAAGAAGGTATGTTACATAGATTAACATGGTTTCACCCACCACCCACCACCCAACCTACTGTATGTTACATAGATTAACATGGTTTCACCCACCACCCAACCTACTGTAAGATTCTTTGCCATCTTACCCGCTCGAAAAGGCACCTACCTTTTGTAAGATGGCAGTGGAATATATAAAGCAGCCTTACCTTGAGATTAATGTTAAACAGAAAAAGTCTAAGAACCTCACATGTATGCTTTCTTAAGATTACTAGCATGGAATGAACCATTTTTAAGTTTGGCTAGCCTAAAGTGAATATTTGTGAGCTCTCTATTCTCACTTATATGTATGCTTTTGAATCTTGCTTGCTTGATGGATGCAGATAGGTTTGTTTGTAGATTTCCCTCTTGCATTAGCTTCTTCTTTCCCCACCTTGTGAGAGAGAACCATGGTAAAGTACATTCTCTTTTTGCCTCCAATCATTCTTGGGTAGACACACAGGTAAGTGGACTCTTGCTTAGGGTGTTGCATCCAGTGTGACAATGAAGTGAGGATGCAGATAATGAGTTAGCACACCTACAACTGGGAAGTTACTTATGTCAATATTATGATCTCAATCCCCATAATGTCCATGCTCTTTCACAACACTAAAAAACCACCAAGGCATCAATCCAAACACAAGTATGCCTCTTACAAAGGCATGTCAGAAGCATGGGCATTCAACACCTCCATGTACATGCGTATTGAGCATTCGCAAAAGCATATCATGTGCCATTCCAAGCATTGATTTATGTTTCCATCATGTAGAATAGCTCTCATCAATCAAACAAACACATCCAACATGTGGTTATAGCATTCATGAATATGAATGAAGCATATAATTCCATTATATGCTATTCAAATGGAATAGGAATATCCATGAATATCATGTATTGCATTCAAGTGGCACCAAGAAGAAAGAACCCCAAATTTTTTCTCTAAAATTTGCTCAATTCTCATATGAGAACTTGTGAATGCACAATGGAATCATTAGAGTGTTCATTAGCCACAAGACAATGTAATTAGCTTGCAAGGCCGAATCAAGCAAAAGAGGTGGAGTGAATCAAGCAAAAGAGGGGGAGTGAATCAAGGAGAGATTAGTGGGATTAGATGCTTGGCATCTTGTGGATGTAAACACCATAAATTGAGGCATTGGCCTAATGAGTATTTGTTGGTTTTTGAGCATCCATGCCTACATTAAGCTATCAATTAATTACTCTCACTAATCTTATCTTAATCATTATCTAATCACTTTGCTAATGATGTTGATTCTTGCATTTGTTAATCCACCATAGCTCATCACTTTGCTTGCATTTTAACATAGTATCAAAGCCTAGCTTAGGATCCATCCAATTTATGAGCTTATTTATCTTGCTAAATCACCCTATTAATCACAATTACTAGATAATCTCATTTTTAGTCTATTTTTCAACTAGTCTCTGTACCCCCAACTGGTGGAGGAGCTCTCTCTCTCTCCAGCATAACATTAGCCCAAACCCTCTTTGCCACACTTGAGGAGACTCCTAAAGCTTCAGCCAGTCTTGTCAAATCGCCAACGGGAGCTGCTGCAAATCGTGATTTCGTCGGCGCTTCATTTCTGGAGAAAATCTCAGATCTACACTTACACAGAAGCAATTGGCCTAATTCCTCTTGGCCCTAGGGGTTTTCAAGGGTGCTCTACATGCTGGTGATCTCAGATTTGTGAAATTCCTCAAGGAGAAGTGGCATCAAGCTCTTCATCAAATCTGTAATAAGTGACTTTGGTAAAACAGAGATTAAGCATTCAATGTTTGGTCAAATCTTTTGTTTCTTGGCTTGATCCTCTACTAAACTAATTGCTATTAATGCCTTTGAAGGGAGAGTATTTGCTTATGAGGAAAAATCTCTAGGGGCTAGTTGAGGGAAGAGATGAATGCCCAGAGGTGATTGGGGAGAATGAGTGGAAGAGCAGGAATGAGAAAGCATTAGGACTCATTGCACTGAGTTTAAATGATGAAATCATTCACCACATCACAGGGATACAATGGGCAAAAGATGCATGGGATGAAAATAAATTATTTAGCACTCAAGAAAAAAATTCAAAGATAAATCTACTAATGCAATTCTACAAACTTGATATGAAGGAAAGTAAACCTTTAATGACACACTTGAACAAATACAAAAGCATTAAGCAACAACTGGTAGCCCCACTGGTAAGAAGGTAGAGGATGATGAGGCACTAGCAGTGCTTCTAAGTGTGGACAAAGGAGAATATGAAAACATTGTGGAAACCTTAAAGAATGTACCTAAATTGAAGCTGCATGAGATAGAAGGAGCTCTACTAGAGCAAGAGACCAATGTCAAAGAGAAGAAAGGGGTGGACCCAACAGCTGGAGAGGAAAAAGCTGCATGAGATAGAAGGAGCTCTACTAGAGCAAGAGACCAAGGTCAAAGAGAAGAAAGGGGTGGACCCAACAGCTCGAGAGGAAAAAGCATTCTTCACATGAGGAGGACTCTCACGAGGAAGAGGCAGGGGAGGAGGAAGGACCTTCACTTGCCACACACAAGTGTGGGAAGCCAGGACACATGGCAACAGACTGCTATACAGCAAACCCAGTGAAGAAGGAACATCATCGGTAAACTTCATGGAGACTCCTAAGGAAGTGGAGTCAGTACTTGCAGCCTCCCATAGACATGGTCTTCGTAGGACCCCATACATCTGAATGCACAACATCTAGTGCATTTCTGCTCACATTTTTGTTACGTGGAAACATATGCTTTGTTCGCTTTCCAAATTGGCATGCTTCACATATTTTTTGCATACCTTCAACTTTAAACTTTGGCAGCCCTGTCACAATTTCTTTAGTCTGCAAAAAAAATCCGCTGCACGCATTGAATGCAGTGCAGGTAGCGGACTATCTTCTACATCGCTGGCGCCTTGCTTTTGTGACCCACGTCACCTGCAAGCATTAGTCACACCGCTTCTTGTGCTACACGCCAAATGCCTCAAAATGCTCCTATGCTGCAGCTAGGGGACCCGCTCTTCACTCTTCTTCTTCACAAGCTTCTTACGCTACCTGTTGTTGCAGCTCCCATGGCGACCTTACACGCAGTCGCCTTCTTCCAGGGCACCCAAACATGATGATGTTGAGAGATGTAATCGTGGTGTTGTGTATGTGGGAAAGCACCCTAGAGTTGCAAGATATTGTGGTGAGATATGAATACCACATGTAATATTGCATGGTGTGTGAGTGTTGACCAAAAGAAGTGGAAAAGGAGTTGCCACATAGATGATGATGTGTAAAGTGGGATAAGGCTAGAGAGCCTATATCATTGTATGGTTCATTGTGATATGCAATACAAGGGAATAGTGTTGAGTGTGCAATCTCCCTCTCTCTCTAGTTATGGAGTTCTTAGTGTGGTTTAATCCACCTTAATCTTATGCTTAATCTATGTCCTTCACCATGACCAATCCCATTTCTAGAATCTTAACATGGTATCAGAGCCAAATGGGATTGGTCATGGTGAAGGACATAGATTAAGCATAAGATTAAGGTGGATTAAACCACACTAAGAACTCCATAACTAGAGAGAGAGAGGGAGATTGCACACTCAACACTATTCCCTTGTATTGCATATCACAATGAACCATACAATGATATAGGCTCTCTAGCCTTATCCCACTTTACACATCATCATCTATGTGGCAACTCCTTTTCCACTTCTTTTGGTCAACACTCACACACCATGCAATATTACATGTGGTATTCATATCTCACCACAATATCTTGCACCTCTAGGGTGCTTTCCCACATACACAACACCACGATTACATCTCTCAACACCCCCTCTTAATCGAGGTGTTCCACAACTCACCCATCATCCATCACCCATATCAATGTAGCATTGCACAATCGCAATCGCTACCTCTCAACATTTGTAACCATCATGGTGATAAGTTATCACATATTAGTAAGGTGAAATATCCCCTCACTCACCTACACTAACGTGAAACCTATCAAGCTCGAGTCTACAATCCTGTCCTCACCCTGCTTTGTTGTGGGTTAACCATCATAAGCAGTTGCCCCAACTCTACAATACTTAAGAGTTGGTTTCCCTAGGTGGGGGAATACATAGTTGCCCCAAACCGATCATTTCGGAATGGTTATTCCCAAGGGAACATGTCCTTGATTTAATTTTACAACAATTTTAGAATATGTTACTAGTCTTGTCAAAATATTGCATCCACATTTCACGTAGCAATCATGCAACAAACAAACTCACATGAGAAGAATTCCCTAGTTAAATGCATCAGACAATTCTCTTTTCTTAATCAAAACCTCTAGGGTTGGTCCACTTACACGGCGAGGTGGAGATCCAATATTTGCAGTTATGGGAAGGTGGGTTGGTCCTCCACTTCCTTGGAGAACATTTATAGCTACTGCTATTTGAGGTTCAGTGGAGTCCTCATCATGATCAATTACCCTAGGATGCCCACGTCTTCCACGTTCTGCACATCCTCCATGAGCCATTATTCTTTGTCGTGGTGGTTGAACCTTTTCTTGCTGCTGTCGAGAAGTAACTCACACGGCGTGGGAGTCGAACGAAAACATACATAGAATGTGGGGAGGAGAGAGAGCTTGAGTTCCTTGCAAGCATGCGCGTACGCGCGCGCGCGCGCACACACACACACACACACACACACACACACACAAGAGTGCAAGACACAAGAGAGATGGATGGACACAAGAGAGATGGATGGCTGAATTTTCTTCTATCTTCTTCTCTTCTCTACAACCATATAACTAAAAGATAAGAGTACATACATAAAGGGAAAGTACTCTCCTACAACAACATACAAAGTAGTCGATCTATAGTGTGAACTCGACTATATGAGCTGGCACTATAACTATGCCACAACTCTAGTACTCCAAAGTGGTTATCGCACTGCTTGTGATTCACTGGTGGCATATCAACCATAATCGCACCAACCATGCTAGTGAATTAAGTGTAGAAGCTATTAGCTAGGCGGGTCATCAATGCTCGTTGTTGTAGCACTAGTTGAGGTTGATATCTCAACACTCATCCTCAAGCTCGACTCCACACACTGCACTCCAAGTAAGCTCCTAAACCTACGGAGCTTCTCTGTGCCCAATGCCTTTGTGAAGATGTCAGCCACCTGATCCTCTGTGGTACTGACATATACCATATCTACATCACCTGCTAGAACCTTCTCCCTCACAAAGTGATAGTGCACCTCAATGTGCTTCGTTCTAGCATGGTATACTGGGTTACTAGCCAACTGATGCTACTCATGTTGTCACAATAAATGACAACTTCCCTATCCATAGGCTCACCCATATCACCAAGTAGCTTTTGAAACCAAGCTACCTCACAAGCTGCCATAGCAGCACCCTTATACTCTGCCTATGTACTCGACACAAGGTAATTGTTGGCTGCTTCTTGTTGCTCCAACTCACAGCAACACTCCCGAATGAGAACATAAAACCACTGGTATGTTGAGATATCAGCAGCAACAACAACAGTCTCAGAATTCACAACAACAACAACACGCAAGTGAAAGAGGCCAATTCAGAGGCAGGGGGAGTCAAAGAGGTCGTGGAAATTGGCAAAGGCAGTATAATGATACACATGGATGCTTTTATTGTGGTAAGCTTGGACATGTGCAGACAGATTATAAGAAGCAGGCTGACATGCAAAATGGGAAATTGCAGCAAAACAACTATGCATCCTTGAGTAGAAACAATGAGGATAATGAAAGGTTGTTTGTTATGCAGCATGTCGTTAATGCCATGTTTGAAAATGTTGAAGCAGCACATAAAGATGATGTATGGTACGTTGATTCAGGTGCTTCGAACCACATGACAAGTCATGGGGAGTGGTTCAAGGAGATGAAAAACCTTGAAAGACCAGGTTTTGTGGAAACAAGGGATGACACTGCTCATCCAATTGCCCATGTTGGAGATGTGCCATTGTGTATGCAGGATGGCAAAGTGAAGTACCTTGCAGATGTACTTCATGTTCCGAACATAACAAAGAATCCGATTTCAGTTGGCCAGTTGATTGAGCAGGGTTTGCAGGTTCGTTGAAGACTTTGAAGACAAGTGTAGGTTGGTTGCAAAAGGCAACAGAGTGGGATGTTTACATTGAATGTAAACATGCATGAAGTGAGTGCTGCGATGTTTGCAAATGGTTCAGGAATTGTTGCAGACACAGATATTTGGCATAAAAGAATTGGACATGTGAATGTGGAGAGAATGAAGTCTATGCAGACTAAAGGAATTGTGATAGGGCTGGCAAAGTTTAAAGCTGAAGGTATGCAGAAAATATGTGAAGCATGCCAATTTGGAAAGCAAACAAATCATGTATTTCCACATGATAGAAATGTGAGCAGAAATGCACTAGATATTATGCATTCAGATGTATGGGGTCCTACGAAGACCATGTCTATGGGAGGTTGCAGGTATTATGTGACATTTATTGATGACCACACAAGGAAAGTGTGGGTATACTTCATGAAGGAGAAGAGGGTGAGGTGCTCACTCATTTTTAGAGTTTCAAAGTTATGGTGGTTGAAAAGCAAATGGGAAAATATGTAAAGTGCCTAAGGTCAAATGGAGGGCGAGAGTACTTCTCCAATGAGTTCTTTGAATTTCTTAAGAAGAATGGTATTCAGAGATAGTTTACATGCAAATACACTCCGTAGCAAAATGGAGTTGCTGTGTGAGCAGAAAAACAGGCACATTGCTGAGATTGCGCGAGCATTGATGGGAGAGAAGAATATGCCGCATAGCTATTGGGCTGAGACTGTTTCTACAGCAATTTACATCATGAAAACAGGACTCCGATTGCAGCCATACATGATGTAACTCCAGAGGAGAGGTTTACTGGCAAAAAACCTGATTTGTCTCATCTGGATGCATTACATATGTGCATGTGCCAGATGAGCTGAGAACTAAGCTGGATCCAAAAGCTGAAAAATGTGTGTTTATTGGGTATTCCCTTTAAGGGATATAGGTGTTATAATCCTGTTACATGTGAAATGTGGGTAAGCAGGGATGTTGTTTTTGATGAGATGAGCAGCTGGTATGCTGTTGAAAAAGAAGCTATTGTGATGTGAGTGGCAATGTGGTTGAACAAAATGCAAGTCAGCAATCATAGTCTTTGAGTGGACCAGGAGAGTCCTCATCTAAAGGTTCAGTTGATAGACCATGGAGTGGCAGGCTGCATCATAATACCAGTCCTGCAAATGTGATTAGTACATCACATAAAGGCAAAGAGAAACTGGTTGAGCCCCTTAGTATGCCTGACATTTCTGCAGGGCATTCTCATGTTGATGGAGAGTCTAGTGGCTCAGAGATGAGCCTTGATGAGGATCTTGGGATACCAACTATGAGAACACCTGGTGTAAATAAGGCTATGGAAGCCATGAATGCAAAGCTGCGAAGATCTGGGAGAGTGAAGAATCCTGTGTAGAGGTTTACCTATGATGGTTATGTGGCACATCACTATGCATACATGGCAAAAGTTGTGCAGGTTATAGAGCCCACCACGTGCATTGATGAGGCTGCTAGAAATGTGTGTTGGGAGAAAGCTATGGATGAGGAGATGGATGGACTATATGGAAATGAGACTTGGGATTCAATGCAATCGCCTGAAGGCAAGAAAGCCATTGGATGCAAGTGGGTGTACAAAGTAAAACATAACAGTGATGGAAGCATAAGCAGGTACAAGGCTAGATTGGTAGCCAAAGGATATGCGCAGACATATGGCATTGATTATTATGAGGAAACTTTCAGCCCAGTTGCCAAGATGGCAACAATGAGAGTTGTGATAGCAGTGGTGGCTACGTCAAAGCAATGGTCTTTACATCAGATGGATGTAAAGAATTCATTCTTGAATGGGGATTTGCAAGAAGAGGTGTATATGTTACAGCCACCTGGTTATGAGGATGTGAGTCACCCCGAGCATGTTTGCAGGTTGAAGAAAGCCTTGTATGGCTTAAAACAAGCACCAAGAGCATGGTCTGACAAGATTTTTGAATATCTTATCACTATTGGCTTTCATGTAGCCAATGCAGATTTCTCACTGTATGTGAGACACAGTGATAGAGGGGTTGTGCTTGTTGTCATCTATGTAGATGACCTGATCATTACGAGGGACCATGATGCAGAGATATTTGATGTAAAGATCTTGCTTAGACAGAAGTTTGAGATGAAGGATCTGGGGGAGCTCAGATATTTCTTGGGCATTGAGGTGATTAAGTCACCACATGGTATTGGATTACTGTAGAGACAGTATGGCTTGGACATGTTGTCCAAGTGTGGTATGATAGGCTGTAAGCCTATCTCAGTGCCATTGGATCAAAATGGCAAGTTGAGTGCAGATTCAGGAGAGATTTTGGAGGATCCTACTATGTACAGGCGCATAGTAGGAAGCTTGATCTACATGATGATCACCAGGCCAGATTTGAGCTATGCTGTTGGGTTGGTGAGTCAGTTTATGTTCACACTATAGAGAACCCTAGTATTTGGTTGAGTACCTTTTCATATTGTGTGTACTCTTATCTCTGTATATGGTGTGTTGAGTATTGAGTGAAGAAGAAAAAGATTTTTAGCCTCTCACCTTGTGTGTTCTCTTTTAGGGTTTTGTGAGTGTGTGTGTGTGTGCTTGCAAGAGCTCAAACTCTCTTCTCCCCTGCATCTTTGCATGGTAGATCTTCCATTATGCAATGCTACCAGTCCAATCAATATCTATGTACCCATGTAGCTGTATCTCTATACCAGCCTCATAGAAAAGTCCATAATCAACTATGGACATTATGTACCTGTGAATCCGTCTAGTCACATCCAAGTGTGACTTCCTAGGGGCCTGCATAAACTGGCTCACATGTCCAACAACATAACTCAAGTCTAGCCTAGTAATGATCATGTAGATCAAGCTACCCAGTATATATTGGGGTCCTCCAAAGGCTCACTTCTATCTGTAGAAAGCTTTGTATTCAGCTCCAATGACACTGAAATAGGCTTACATCCTATCATACCATACTTGGACAACATGTCTAAGACATATTGCCTTTGGAATAACAAAATTCCATGAGGTGCTCTCGCCACCTCTATGCCCAAGAAATACTGTAGCTCACCCAAATCCTTCATCTCAAACTTGCTTCAAAAGCCTCCTACCATCATGTATGTCAATATCACTATCACCAATAGTGATAATTAAGCCATCCACATAGATGACTAATAGCATGATCTCTCTATCTGTCTTTTTTACATAAAGTGAAAAATATGCATTGGATATCTAAAATCCAATGGTAACAAGATACTCCCCAATCTTGTTTGACCATGCTCTGGGTGCTTGCTTCAAGTCATACAAGGCTTTGCGTAGTCTGCATACAAAATATGGGTGTGCATCACTCTCATAACCTGGTGGCTTTATCATGTAAAATTCTTGCAAATCACCATGCAAGAATTCATTCTTTACGTTCATCTAATGTAAAGACCAACCCTTTGCAGCCATAGCAAAGAGACAACTCTCACGGTTGCCATTCTTATATCCAGGCTGAATGTCTCTTCATAGTCAATGTCATAAGTCTGCACATAACCTTTGGCCACCAATCTTGCCTTATACCTGCTCATTGAACCATCAGCGTTATGCTTAACTTTATACACCCACTTATATCCAATTGCCTTCTTTTCCTTAGGCAAAGACACTAACTCCCATGTTGCATTTGAATCCAATGATGCTGCCATCTCCTCATTCATGGCATCTTTCCATTTCTTATTTCCAAATGCCTCCTCAAAACAAGTGGGATCCAATTCCTGTATTACTTTAACCATTTAAGCATAATGATAGGCTGTATATCCATCATATCTCAACCTGTCAATAGGGTACCTAATCCTCGTAGACTTGCGTACACTTGGATCACTGTCAGGTGTCCTTAAAAAAACCCTTGTTCTCCTTACACCAGGAGTAACCACAAATGGAATGCCAAGCTACTCATCATGGCTTTGCTTAGAGTTGCTAGAGTCACCATCCACATACGAGTGACACGCTGACAGATTAGGCACAAAAGGTTGATCTACCTTTTCCTTCCCTTTGCATGATACATGTGTACCTACATCTGTTCCTCAACCTACTTGACCATGGGCTAACATTGGATCCACTTTTAGAGGACTCTCTAGGTCCACTAATCACCTGTGATTGCTGCTCTACCTATGATGCAACATCAGCACTTCTTACATCTGCATCTTCTATTGCCTTCACTCCTGGTGCATACTAGCTACTCATCTCGTCAAAGACATCTTTGCTTACTTGCATCTCGCGAGTGGTAGGGTTATAAAATCTATAACCTTTCTGCTCCATAAAATAACCAATAAAGATGCATTTCTCTACCTTGGGATCTAACTTTGTTCTCACTTCATCAGGAACATGCACATTATATGCAATACACCCAAACACTTTCAAGTGAGACACATCCGGTCTTATGCTTGTAAAATTTTGTTCAAGCGTCATACCATAAATAGCTGCAGTGGGTGTCTTGTTTATAATGTACACAACATTTACTACTGCTTCTGCCCAAAAATAATGTGGCATATTCTTTTTAGACATCAAGGCATGTGCTACTTCTACAATTTGTCTATTTTTTCTTTTTACAACACCATTCTATTGCGGAGTGTACCTGCATGTAAACTATCTCTTGATTCCTTGCTTCATTAGAAAATCACTGAACTCATTGGAGAAATATTCTCCCCCACCATCTGATCTTAGGAATTTTATTTGCATGGCTTTTTTATTCTTGACCAAGGCTTTAAATCTTTGAAAGTGTGCAAACACCTCAATTTTCTCCTTCATGGAGTAAACCCACACTTTCCTAGTGTGGTTATCAATGAATGTAACATAGTACCTGCAACCTACAATTGTTGCAATCTTGGTTGGTCCCCATACATCTAAATGTATGACATCTAATGGCCTTGCATTGACATGCTTTTCATGTGGGAAAGCATGTTTGGCCTGCTTATTACCAAGTTGGCATGCTTCACATACTTTGTGCATAACATCAACCTTAAACTTTGGAAAACCTGCAATAATATTTTGGGCCTGCATAGACTTCAGTGATTGTACATTCACATGACCAATGCGCTTGTGCCATATATGAATATCTGCAATAACACCTATTCCATGTACAAACATGGCTACCTTTACTTCAGGCTTGTTCACATCCAAAGTAAACATCCTGCAATTTATGTTACCCTTTGCAACCAAGCGACACTGATTTTTGAAGTCTTCCACAAAACATCCTTTGTGGATTAAACCTCACTTGCAGACCTTGCTCAACCATCTGTCCAATAGAAACCAAGTTCTTTGTAATATTTGGAACACAAAGTACATTTGCGAAGTACTTCATTTTTTCACCTTGCATATTAGACAATGGCACCTTACCAACATGCACAATGGGATGCCTAGTATCATCAATTGTTTCTACATAACCTGTTTTTTTTATTTTTTTTGCATGTCTTTAAACTACTCAGCAAGACTGGTCATGTGGTTAGAGGCACTAGAATCCACATACCATGTATCTTGATATCTTGACACATCTCCTGTTATGGAATTGTGCATGTGCTGCATCACAAACAACTGCTCACTTCTGTCATCACCTCCCTATTTACTAAATGATACATAGTTACCTTGCTCTGCAACTTTCCACTTTTAATGTCATTCTACTTTTTATAGCAGTCCTTTGCTATGTGCCTTAGTTTGCCACAATAATAGCACTCTATGCTATTTGCATTTTGATTTCTTTGCCAACCACCTCGGCCTCTTTGGCTCCCCCTGCCTCTAGACTAGCCTCTTCCACCTATGTATGATTGCTGTTTGTGAATCATTGGACTATTGTTGTCCCATAATTTTGATTTCCTTGTTGACCACCACATTGACCTCGACCATGACCTCTACCTTTGCCTCTACCTGAATTGGAGTAGAAGGCTTATTCTGATCTGTTCTTGCTTTGTGAAGAAGAGTCCTCACCTAAAGACTTTTCTTCTATGATTAGCATAGACACCAAGTCCCAAAAGTTGGGAATATTCTCCTTGACTGCAAAATGGAGGTCTTGAATGGCTTATACTCTTTGCCAAGCCCATTCAAACAGACACTCACCAAATCATCATCTTCCACCAATACATTGATGGACCCAAGGGATTCAACAATGCCCTTGATCTTTAAAGCATATTCATTGATAGATATGCTTTTCTTTTCCATAGTATGCAGCTCTTGCTTTAGCTGCAATTTCCTTGCCTTTGTGTTGGTCTAGAGCATATGCACAAGATTTTGCCACGCAATTGCTGGAGTTGGAATCCTATATCTGTTGTATCATCGTGTCTGTGACACTGATTGAAAGACAATACATGACTTTCCTTATACCCTGGTTCCAATCCTTGAAGGCTTTTATGTTTGATGGAGTGGCATTCTCTTCAGACAACTCAGGAGGCTCCTCATTGTCTCCGTCGACATAGTCCCAAAATCCTTTACCCATAAGGAAATTGGTCATTCTGAACTTCTAGGCATGGAAGTTGTTCTTGTCTAGCTTCTTAATGACAATCTGATTTTTTCCGTCACCAGACATGTTTTCCTGCAATAATAATCAAAAAATTACAACAGATAATTTTTGTATGCAACTTCTAACACAACAGTATCTTCTATGACTACTGAGTAGTACTTCAGCACAACCTCTAGGTCACCAGATCTGACCAAAGTACATGTACATGTATTGTTTACACCCAATGTAAACAATACATGTGCAAACACTGTCTGCACTCCTAAAATGCACTATTGCACGATAGTAGCCAAATTTTGACCAGAGATAGTTCTCTACTAGAACTTCTCAAAACTGTCAAAAATACCTTGCAATGACAGAATGGAGATCCAGACACACCCAAAACTCCTCAATCGGAGATATGTAGCTATCGAAGCTATTGAGGTATGTTGTACCTAAACCAAGAAGAGAAAGAGATGATGGTACTCTTACCCTTGTACCGCCTCCTTGCTTGCTTGTTCTTGTCTCTTGCTTGCCTCCTTAGCTCTCACATGAACCGGAGCGCTGATACCATAAAGAGAATATGGGGGAGAGAGAGAGCTTGAGTTCCTTGCAAGCACACACACACACACACATACACACACACACAAGAGAGAGTGCAAGACACAAGAGAGATGGATGGTTGAATTTTCTTCTATCTTCTTCTTGAAGTTAGAGCCTCTAATTTCTCAGTTCATTCTCCCACCATTAGGCTTTATGTAATGATATACAACTAATAATTAAGATGTAATTATTTTTTTATCTTAATAGAGAAAAATGAAAGAAATAGAGAGGAATACTGATTGAAAGAAAGAGAGAGATATGAAAGTAGGAGAGTAAGAGAGATGGAGGGAGACCCAGAGAATGAGAGAGGGATTAGATATTAAGAGAGAATTTAAAGGAGACTAAGATAGAAAGTCCCAAAGGGAGAAAGCAATATGTGAGTGTTGGGAGGGTTCTCTAGTAAGAGAGTGTAAGAGTGGTGGCGAGGGATGAGAGAGAGGGGGTCAATAATAGCAAGAGTGGTGGCGAGGGATGAGAGAGAGGGGGTCAATAATAGCAAGAGTGGTGAAAGACTACACAACATGAGTGAAGCAAGGAGAGTGAGGGGGTCAATAACAGCAAGAGTGGTGGCGAGGGATGAGAGTGAGGGGGTCAATAACAGCAAGAGTGGTGAAAGACTACACATGAGTGAAGCAAGGAGAGTGAGGGGGCTGGTTGGTAACTAGTTAGTGGGAGAGGACTCCGAGGGAGCCAAGGCGAGGGTAGCGAGGCTGGTGAGTAGAGGGAATGAGGGAGTTGATAGGGGGTGAGCTCAGGAGGTAGGGAGAGTAAGTGAGATCTGGACTCGAGGGTCGCCAAATGGGAGGGAGATAGAAGGATAGATAGCACATGAAGGTGGCGAGGGGACAGTTGGGGGGGCGAGGGAATCAAAAGGTAGTAAGGGGGTTGGCTACCGAGGAAATGCGAGAAAGGTGTTGAGGGGGTGACTGGTTTGATTCGAGAGAGAGAATGAGGTGCCGTGGAAAGGTGAGTGAGGGAGAGGGGGTATGAGCGATTAATTCATGTCGAGAATCAGAGAACAAGATTGTGTGCACTTGGGGAGTATATTGAAGTCATGCTGGTGGGGGAAGTGTATGGCTTGTCCTGCTTGCCTTTGGCCATGGCCTATCACTATTGGGGAGAAAAATCACAAGTCCACTAGGCCATGTCACCACACACTTGGCCCATGGCCGCTCATCTTTGCCATGGCCACTCACCATTGGGGAGAAAAATCACAGGTCCACTAGGCCATGTCACACCACACTTAGCTACTAGTGTTTTAAGAGAGTGGGGACCGCATGACCTTTCTGCTTTTGACATGCTTTAAAACCCCTTGAGGTCGATTGGGAACAATGCATCCACAATGCAAGAGGGTTCTCATCATCCCAGCACTCTACCATAGATAATACATATTTTGGAACCCTCTTGCATCCACAATGCAAAAGGGTTCTCATCATCCTAGCACTCTACCATAGATAATACATATTTTGGAAATTTAGTTTAAAAAAACTAAAACACACAGAATGCATTTTGCATTATAATTAAAAGAGATTTTCACAAGTAACCATAGTGCACAATTGATCTAATAGCTTAGTGTAGGCATGGATACTCAAAAACCAGCAATTTTTGATTAGGCCAATGCCTCAATTTATAGATTTTATATCCACAAGATGCCAAGCATCTAATCCCATTGATTTCTCCGTGATTTGTGTCACCTCCCCTACATCTTGGGACACCTTTTCCTAGAATCTTTCCACACCCCTATATTCAGTCATGCTACCCTTGATTCTCTCATTCAATAGATTCTTCTCACCTTTTCATTGCTACCCACTCAATTATAGACTTCCTTTTACAATCTCTAGCTAAGGGCTTGTTCGTGCACATACCCATTCACTTGCATATTTCAACACCTCCCCTCAAGTGAATAATTCTAGCACACCTGGACCCTATACCAAGTTTCCCCTGCGAGACCAGTGCCTCAAGTCCCTAACTCATAGTCCTTGGCACTCTCTCTCTATGCATCCAAGGCTACTAGAGGTGCTTGTGACTTTGACTAAAGTGCTCACATATACATCTACCACATGGCCTACATCATCGGTGGGCTGAGAAGTGGTGTTACTCTACTAGGGTATGTTACATTGGGTTGTGGGGTTTCTCTCTCTTTCTCTCTCAGAAAAGATGTCTTGACTCCTCTACATTAGGAGTCTCCATGAAGTTTGCCAATGCCGATCCTTCTTCATTTGGTTTGCTGTAGCAGTCTCTAGTCATGTGTCCTAGCTTCCCAGAGTTGTGGCAAGTGAAGGTCCTTCCTTCTTCCCCGCCTCTTCCTCATCCTCATGCTCGTGTGAGGCCTCCTCAAGTGTAGAATACTTTCTCCTCTCCAGTTGTTGGGTCCTATCCTTTCTTCTGTTTGACCTTGTTCTCTTGGTCTAGTAGATCTCCTTCTATCTCATGCAGCTTCAAATTTGGTACATTCTTTAAGATTGCCACAATGTTCTCATACTCTCCCTTGTCCACTGGACATTCATGTCTTCCCTCAATTAGCCCCCAAAGATTCTTCCTCATGAGCAAATACATGGTTTTTGTTTGCCATGTATGGAATTGCTCCCCGTTGAATTTAGCTACTTCTTGTGCAGTGCTCATGATGATGTGAAGGGGGTCTTACCTCTTGATCCAATTCAAGATTCAAGGGTAGTGTCTACCCTTTTACAACTCCAATCTGATGTTTAATGATGATTACAACAAGTTTATCAGCATAAATACACCAAAAACTACATAAAGCCAAGGATACTTGGCTTGTATTGGATGGTTGGAACATCAAACCAACTTCAAATTGCAATCTAAAGTGATAGAGATCTGTATCAGATACCCAATGGTAAGTTTGAACCATCAATTGTACCAAAATATAGTGATTAGTGCTAATTAATCACTGATTAGTGAGATTAAATCCCTATTTTGTGTGCAAAAAATAGAGTGTATGGGGAGGCCAGATCTGGTGCCTTAGAGTTCAAATGATCTCAAATCCTTTCAAAGGCATCAATAGCAGTTAGTCTAGTAGAGGATCAAGCCCAAAAACAAAAGATTTGACCAAACATTGAATGCTTAATCTGTGTTTTGCCAAAGTCACTTGTAGATTTGATGCAGAGCTTGATGCCACTTTTCCTTTGATGAAATTTTGAAATCTGAGATCATAGGCTTGTAGAGCACCCTTGAAAACCCCTAGGACTAAGAGGAATTAGACTAATTCCACTTGTGGGAGTGTAGATCTATAGTTTGCTTCAGAAAATCGGTGCCTCCAAATCGACAGTTTCACCCGACGATTTGACACGTTGATGTAATGAGCTAATGTGTGGGGGTTGTGCCTAGGTATGGCTGAGGGCTTTTTAGCTAATGTTAAGGCTGGAGGGAGATCAAGCCCCTCCACTGACTGGGGGTGCAGAGGATTAGTTGAAAAGAGACTAAAAAGAGGATTAATTTCTAATCACGATTAGCAAGGTGATTAGTAGGGTGATTAGGCTTAAAAATTAGCTGAATCCTAAGATATGGCTCTGATACCAAGTTGATTTTGGAGAAATGGGATGAGCTATGGTAGATCAAATGCAAGGATCAACATGATTAGCAAGTAATTAGAAGGTGATTAAGATAAGATTAGTGCACAATTAATCTAATAGCTTAATGTAGGCATGGATACTAAAAAACTAGCAATTTCCTATTAGGCCAATGCCTTAATTTATAGATTTTACATCCACAAGATGCCAAGCATCTAATCCCACTGATTTCTCCTTGATTTGTGCCACCTCCCCTACAGCTGGGGCAACTTTTTCTAGAATCTTTCCACACTCCAAAATTCACTCATGCTACCCTTAATTCTCTCATTCAATAGATTCTTCTCACCTTTCACTGCTACCCACTCAATTACAGACTCCCTTTTACAGTCTCTAGCTAAGGGCTTGTTCCCACACACACCGATTCACTTCTATATTTCAACATTTTCTATTAAAATTATAGCTCTCTATGTTATTTTTTTCTTTTCTATTTATATAGGATGATCATGGCAATGGATTCTTGAAAAGGGGACATAGTTCAAGCTCCTTATGGGGTGAATTTATTAGTATATCATATTCTCTCTTATATTTTCATATAATGAGAAAGCCACACATGGCAATGGCTTCTTGAAAAGGGGACATAGTTCAAGCTCCTTATGAGGTGAATTTATTAGTATATCACATTCTCTTTTATATTTTCTATCAAAATTATAGTTCTCTATGTTTCTT
This sequence comes from Cibotium barometz, assembly GCF_041138505.1. Taxonomy (NCBI): domain Eukaryota; kingdom Viridiplantae; phylum Streptophyta; class Polypodiopsida; order Cyatheales; family Cibotiaceae; genus Cibotium; species Cibotium barometz. The sequence goes on from NC_141060.1 coordinate 33,370,707, forward strand.
TTTTTTCTTTTCTATTTATATAATACGATTATGATGATGATGAAAATGAGCTTGAGGATGAAGACAAAAAGGGCACTCTAGGATATTTTATTTTTGTTTAGAACACATGGTTAAGGATGTGATTCCCCAACCATGAAGAATATAGTTATCGTCAAAGAAGTCATAATAAGGACACATGGCAATTACTTCTTGGAAAGGGACCCATAGTCCAATCTCTTAATTAGGTGAATTTATTTGTATATCATATTCTCTTTTATCTTTTCTATCAAAATTGTAGTTGTAAAATTGATTCTTTTCTATCAAAATTGTAGTTGTCTATGTAAAATTGATTCTTTTCTATTTGTATAAGATAATGATGATGATGAAGAAGATTGTTAAAATGCAAGCAAAGTGATGAGCTATGGTAGATCAAATACAAGAATCAACATCATTAGCAAAGTGATTAGATGATGATTAAGATAAGATTAGTGAGCAATTAACTGATAGCTTAATGTAGGCATGGATACTCAAAAACTAGCAAATTCTCATTAGGACAATGCCTCAATTTATAGAGTTTACATCCACAGGATGCCAAGCATCTAATCCCACTGATCTCTCCTTAATTCACTCCACCTCTTTTGCTTGATTCTCTCCACCTCTTCACTTTTCCCACAATATCTCCACACATCCTAGAACTTCTCATGCTACCCTTTATTCTCTCCCAATAGATACTTTTCACCTTTTCACTACTACTCACTCATTTACAGACTCTCTTTTATAGCCTCTTGCTGCTAAGGGCTTGTTCCCGCACACACCCATTCGCTTGTATATTTCAACACCTCCCCTCAAGTGAATAATCCTAGCACACCTGGACCCTATACCAAGTTTTCCTCTTACTTGGTAGCCCGCGACTAGTGCCTCAAGTCCCTAACTCATAGTCCTTGACACACACTCTCTCTATGTGTCCAAGGCTTACTATAAAAACTTGTGACCTTGACTAAAGTGCTCACACATATATTACCACATGGCCTACATCATCAGTGGCTCAGAGGTGGTTTTACTATGTTGGGGCAGGTTACATTGGGTTGTGGGGTTTGGTTTTACTATGTTGGGGCAGGTTACATTGGGTTGTGGGGTTTCTATCTCTCTTCCTTACAAATTTTCACATGGCTCCTCACTTCTTGGAGCCTCACATCTTCGCTTGTCTTCAGTTTTCTTGTTGTGTGCAGCTTCTCTTCACACGTCCATGTCTTCCTTCAATGCTTCGTCTAGCTCTTCTTTCAGTCTTCTTGTTGTGGTAGCTTCTCTTCACGCGTCCATGTCTTCCTTCAATGCTTCGTCTAGCTCTTCTTCTTGGTGTTATTGATCCTCCTCTTGAAAAGAGATGTTCTTATTCTTTCATGGCTGGGGCCACGAGCTTGACCTTCAGCTCTTGCTCCATGTGAGCAACACATTTTAATGTATTGTTGACAGTTCTTTTGTGCTTTTGATGTTTATCTTGTCATTTTTTTAATTATGCAATGCAAACCCAAATCTATGTGGGAGGTCTTACCTCTTGCCTTATTTTGGACAAGGGTAGTGTCTGATCCCATTTTTACAATGATGTAAGCACCCATGTGTTCCCAATACATAATGCATATAGCGTTCATTCTTATGCACATTCCCAAATGCAACACTGGCTATGAATAACTTGAATTTGAGTGTGATTTGTAGGCATTAACCAAGGGGCAAAATGCAAGATGATGATTACAGCAGATTTATGAGCATAAATTCACCAAAAATTACATAAAGCCAAGTGTGGCTAACCTGTACTGAATGGTTGGAGTATCAAACCATCTTCGAATTGCAATTTGAAGTTGTAGGGATCTGTATCAGATATCCAATGGTAAATTTGAACCCTCAATTGCACCAAAATACAGTGATTAGTATTGATTAATCACTGATTAGCAAAATAATCTCCTATTTTGTGTGCCAAAACTAGAGTGTGCGGGGAGGCCAGATCTCGGGCCTTAGAGTTCAACTGAGCTCAACTCCTTTCAAAGGCATCAATAGAAATTAGTCTAGTAGAGGATCAAGCCAAGAAACAAAAGATTTGACTAAACATTGAATGCTTAATCAAAGTCACTTGTTGCAGATTTGATGCAGAGCTTGATGCCACTTCTCCTTAAGGAATTTCACAAATATGACATCACCAGCATGTAGAGCACCCTTGAAAACCCCTAGAGCCGAGAGGAATCAAACCAATTCCTTTTGTGTGAGTGTAGATCTTCAATTTCCCTCAAGAATTTGGTGCCAGCGATTTTGTGATTTTCTGAAACTCCCGATGGCGGTTTGACGATTTGACATGATTGGCTGATGTGTGGGGATGTAGCTAAATGTGACTAGTATCTTGTTGCCTAATGTTAAGCGTAGAGGGAGATCGCCCCTCCACTAGTTGGGGGTACACAGAGCTTGTTGAAAAAAGACTAAAAAAGTAATTATCTCTTAATCTTAATTTATAAGGTGATTAGCAAAATAATAAACTCATAAATTGGATGGATCCTAGCTTGTTGGGGGTACACAGAGCTTGTTGAAAAAAGACTAAAAAAGTAATTATCTCTTAATCTTAATTTATAAGGTGATTAGCAAAATAATAAACTCATAAATTGGATGGATCCTAAGCTAGGATCCTAATACCATGTTAAAATGCAAGCAAAGTGATGAGCTATGGTAGATCTGATGCAAGAATCAACATCATTAGCAAAATGATTAGACGATGACTAAGATAAGATTAGTGAGCAATTAACTGATAGCTTAATGTAGGCATGGATACTCAAAAACTAGCAAATACTCATTAGGCTAATGCCTCAATTTATAGAGTTTACATCCACAAGATGCTAAGCATCTAATCCCACTGATCTCTCCTTGATTCACTCCACCTCTTTTGCTTGATTCTCTCCACCTATTTTGCTTGATTCTCTCCACCTCTTCACTTTTCCTAGAATATCTCCACACATCCCAGAACTTCTCATGTTACCCTTTATTCTCTCTCAGTAGATACTTCTCACCTTTTCACTACTACTCACTCAATTTTAGACTCTCTTTTATAGCCTCTTGCTAAGGGCTTGTTCCCGCACACACACCCATTCACTTGTATATTTCAACAAAGATAACCTTGAGGATGAAGATGAATAGGGAACTCTAGGATAGTTTATATTTATTTAGAACACATAGTTGAGGACATGATTCCTCTTCTTGTATATATCATATATATTAGAAATATACTTTTGGTATTTTGGATATTAAATGTAATGTCTTTCTATGCTCTTAATGTTGTGAGATTGTTATCTTCTTAATGTGTTTTAGCTCTTGATGATGTAAGGTAGATTTAATTTAAACAATTTGGGATATAATGGGGGAGATTAATTACCCCCATTCTGTCCCGAATTTTTTGTGATTTCCTTTTTGTTTCATAATTATAAACACGGTTGTAGAAATCCTTGTCTAATTACTTTGATTGCTATACATTGAATAGAGAACAACTATCTTCTCTTTGAATAATCACCACCTTATTAATGATGTACTACTTGTAGTTAACCATCTCTAAACATGTAATACTATCGGGCATAATGATTGGCAATGCACATTAGATAGTTGATAGCATTAAGGTAATATATGAAATCCCACTATTGACTAAGTTATTGCATGTGCAACAAATGCAATGTGAGCCCAATCGATAAGTCTTTAAATAAATTTCCTCCAAAACCAAGCCTGGAAAAACTTCCCTTGCCTGGAAGACACGGGCGATTCCACCAGGAAATCATCTAACGGGTCAAAATCTTAACTATTCAAATTGATCCGACCGAACCTGAAGTCACATGGTCAAATCAAAGAAGAGACTTGCACTTGGTCCATAGAATCACCGCTTTTTTCATCCTTTAATGAGGCACATCCCCGCTGATTCCCTCCCACAGAACAAGGGTCTTCCCAGGACTTAATCTAACTAACGTAACTAATCATAACTTATTTGTATCGTAGGAATCCCCCGATCCAGCCTAACAGCCCATGGGTTCGCCAACCACCCGACCATTGTATTGGGGTGGGATTCCTTTATAAAAATTTGGTTATGTTTTTGCCGGGTACTAAGGAAAAGAGTTCCCAGGTCCCCTAGCTGACGTTTCATGTAAAAATAAAGGTAGGCATACCACGTACACACCCAATATGAAATTCCCATTATAATAGATTCGGCTATCTTTAAAACAATCCTTCAATGAAAATCATAGTATTAATGATCATAATCCTCCAAAATATTGAGTCCATTGTATTACAAAATATGTCATTTAGACTCTCCATTGAAGACCAGCTGGCCAATCAACAAGATCCAATATCAAAATTTGATTCACAAAAGTCATTCTTTTTAGTCCATCCAAATCTTCCTTGATGCACGCACGGGTGTCTTAGCAACCGTGAGCCTGTGTATCACCTGGTCAGAACCCTCTAGGATCCTACTTAGGTGTCCTAGCACTTCACTTAGGGACTGCTTCGTCGGTCCTCACCCATCGTACCAGAAGCACACCATTTTAACCGTACCGAGGCTAGTCAAGACCTTGGTAGGCTTTGCCGCCGCGAGCGATGCCGTCGACGACTCCCTGCCAGCTGCTGTTGCAACAAGACTCTTCTTAGTTTAAACACATACCAAATGCTTCCTCCAGCATTATGGCGTAAAATAGTTCTTTAAAAGAAAACAGAGGTTCTATGTAAGTAAAATTCTCGGTTTGAGATTGGTTCCACAAAACCCTTTTTCCTTAATCTATATTTTCATAATGAGAATCATTGATCTCTCATCAGGGTAATCTACCCATCATTTGGCTGACTGTCCAACTAGATTCTTGGTCATTTCGGTCAAGGGAAAACTAGGTTAATTCAACGGTAGTCTATTCTTTGTATTAAGAACTGGAATTGGTCACACGAAGTTTCTGCTTGATTCAGATCGAGAGATGGACAAGTAGTTTACTGATCGTCCCTTCTAACTGCCGTAAGAAAATTCCAACTTTATGAATTTCATTCCTTCTTAACTAAAATAGATTAAGAAATGGTTTTATATGAGAATATCGGATTTTTATGAAAATACTCTTCTTCCATTTAATCTAATTTTGGTAAAATATCAATTTGGTGAATTATTTACATAAACATCTAAAGATATTCTTTCTACCACTTTAATTTATCAACTCTAATTCTCTAGGTGGAATTTTGGTTGAAATTTCTCTTTTGTCACCAAAAACATAAATTATTGGTGAATTATTCACATAAACATCTAAAGATATTCTTTCTACCACTTTAATTTATCAACTCTAATTCTCTAGGTGGAATTTTGGTTGAAATTCCTCTTTTGTCACCAAAAAGTAATTCAAATCTTTCTCTACTTAAATACCATAAAAATTCTTCTTTTAACTAAATACCAATATCCATTTTTTTGAATAAGCTTAAAATTCTCCTTTTCTCATTTAATGATTGGATTCCAATTGTCATGGGAATTCCTCTTTTATCATAAAATAAATTTATCTAAAATTTCTTTTTAAATCAAATAAAAATATCCATTAATTCAAATATGCCAAGAATTCCACTTTTACCATTTAAATGATTGAATTCCAAATGTCATGGGAATTTCTCTTTTATCATTTAAATTTTCTCATGCATAAAAATAAATTTATCTAAAATTCTTCTTTAAATTTAAATAAAAATATTCATTAATTCAATTATGCCAAGAATTCCACTTTTACCATTTAAATGATTGAATTCCAAATGTCACGGGAATCCCTCTTTTATCATTTAAATTTTCTCATGCATAAAAATAAATTTATCTAAAATTTCTCTTTAAATTTAAATAAAAATATTCATTATTTTAATATATCAAATTTTCTCTTTTTCCATTTAATTACATGGATCTCCATTATCATGGGAATTCCTCTTTTTGCATAAAAATAGAAATACCAAAAGTTTCTCTTTTCTTTAATTAATTATTTATGCATAAATACCAAAAATTAGTTTTCCATGAATGTGATGAAAATCATTCTTTTAGCATAGGATGACTAATCCTAGAATATGGTAGGAAGCCCTCTTTTCACATTATGCATAAAAATGAGTTATGTATTAATTTCTAAAAATTTTGCCATAGCTTCGTTGCTGCTATTACTGATAATTTTTAATATTTCTAGAGAGGATAAGACGTTGTAATACAATTATGATAGAATAACTATCTTTAGACTTAAATCCAATTTATAGAATTAAATCATAAGTTTACCATAATTTTATTAGTATAAAAGCATAAACAAGCCATTTTCTTAACCTCTAGCTTAACTAGCATAGAGTTTGATTTTTGAATTGAGAATTTATCAATGAGAAGCATCCATTTGAATAAAGAATTAGTCATAGGAATGAATATTCTTTTGGGAGAGAGAGATATACATAAAAAGCATTCTAATTAAGCATAAAGATAACTTTTTTTGTGATTAATCATTAGAATTCTTATAGAAAGTTTGATCTACATCGAAAACAATTAATTTGAAACTTCTCAAGCTTGAGAAGGGTTGAGAAGTGAAATCTTTTGAGAATAATGAAAACCATGAAATTACTTCTTACCTCTAGATTTGGCTTGCTTCTTTATCTTAAAAGGAAGCCCCCAACCAATCAATTGGTTTAGTGTGTTGAGAGGAAAGCTCCAAGAATTGTTGAAGAGAGAGAGAAGCTCCAATCTCTCCAAAAATAGAGAATTTTTAAGGGATAATAGAAAATATGAGTATTTTAATATAATACTAGCATGGTATATAGTTCATAGATGAGAATACAAAAGAATGAGGGTCTATTTATAGGTGAGGGAGGCCACTAACTTAGTCCAACTAAGTTCTAGAACTTTTTAGCTTCAGTTTTGGACAAGATTTGGACCACTTTAGCTCCCATTTTGATCCAGGAGAGATAAAAATATCTTAATATTTTTGAATTAAAAACCCTCCCACACATGTGAAGGAGGCACCTACCTCAAAGGTCCTCCTCTCCTTACCAAGGGGTCAAAAATTCATCATTCCTCTAAAATATCTCATTTTTTAAGTAATATCTCTTAATTTTTAACTAATAAACCTTGTACTCAGTCAACTCTTTATCTTATGTGAGCATTTACTCATTTTTTGGGTATTTTCTTTTATTTATTAGATTTATCTCATCCCAACACTTGGATTAATCCTATTGGCCTCATTGGAACCTTAATTGGACCATAATCTAGAAATTTTTAAAAATCTTGACCCTTAGGCTAAGGTCGTTTAAATCATTTTTAATTGATTCCTAATGCACCTTGGAGAATTTATTTTGAACTTTTGTTTTAGGAAAATATATTTTTGATATTTGTAAAATTTTTATATCTAAAAATATATCAATATTAAATTATCTCTCTCTAGAATTTTCTTCTCTCTAGATAAAAATAAGAAAAAATAATATTTTCTTGTATTTAGAAATAGGAAATGATTACATGGGGATTGAGGTAAAAGCTTATTCATTATTCAGGCTGAGGAGGAATCTTACAATATGTTTTAGAGCACAATGTGAGTCCAACCAATGAATATTTAAAAAATATATTTGAAAGAGAAAACATGATCTCATGGACATAAGTGATGCAAACATCAAGTTATTATATGACTATGAAGATTTATGTGTTTGCAAAATCCTATTCTTTACAGTAATCCTTAACCTAAATACAAAAGTTTGAAAGGGCTTTCACTACAAGGGAACGATGGTTTACTGACGCTTAAAGAAGGCATGATAAATGGCACGAACACTAGTATGGGCATCGGTATGCCCTCCAATATATCAGCGCTGGTACTAGCACTAGTATTGGCACTAGTATACATGTCAATAAAATTACAGTTTCATCATCGATACCGACGCATATACCAGTGTCCTGTGTAGGAAAGTGTTTTTGGGCAGAATGGTATAGCCAGCTACTGTGTGCAGGCTACAATTGGCTACACCATTCTATCTATTGGTAAGAGTACTTATCCAATTGTACCCAGAATTAAGAGAAAATGATTACATTATTCATGTTTTGCAGGGCTGGCTACACCATTCTACCTGTTGGTAAGAGTACTTGTCCAACTATACTCAAAATTGAGAGAAAATAATTACATTATTCGTAATTATATGTCGGTGTTGATCCAAGGCATGGATAACAACACTTTGTATGTGCTAGATCATCATATGTACTTGTAAAAATGGCAACCTAAAATACGTGTAACAAAGTAATATCATTTACATGAGAGTTTTGATCCAAATCATGGATAGCAACATGCCAACAAATCATGTTCACCTTATGTAGATGTGGCTAGCACCACACTACTCATCACCAGGTGAAGGCTAAGGCACATCCTATATCAATGCATGCATAAGAAGAAATTAGTATTCAATGCAAACATGTCAATATAAATGAGTAGATGGATGCAAGTAGTAGTAGGATATGCTTACTACAATCGTTGCCGCTCCCCAATTGATAGGCATACACTTAGACTCCAATTGATCAAGCAGTGCATTTGTGTTATAGCCATATCTCTCCTCCTGTGGAAATGGAGGATGGCCTACCACGCTCTCCTACACACGCTCTCCTACATCAACCAATCAACACAAGGTTTAGGGCATGCAACCAATGCACATCATAGACAACAGACAGAAGAGATTTGTAAAAAAACCTGCAAAGTACTGGCAGAAGGACTCGCCTTCACTACCAAGGTGTGAAAAGCTAACACTCTCCATTTGAGCCCATGTGGCTGCCCTCTGCTGGCTATACCTATCAGGCATGTATTCATCCGCCACTCCTCATCAAGATGACATGTATAGGAGACACTGCATCTATGCCATCACTCCCACAAAAACCACCACAACCACCCCCACCACTACTACGTCTACGTATAGTCAAGCAATTACTAGGGGTGCATGCCAGTGTAAGAAAGGGAGTGGGGATTAGTGTGGTTGTAGTGGTGGTGGATGGATTGGAGGGCCCAAGCCCCCCCCCCAAAAGTACTCATGTGTCATGGCTGTAGTGATTGGTGAACGGATTGGAGGGCCCAACCCCCCCCCCCCCAAAAGTACTGATGTGCCATGGCTCTCTGATTGGGGGTAGCCTATGAGATGAACTCAAAGAAATGCTCTAGGCTAAGATCCTGTGGTGTAGGCATGACAAAGGTGTGCTCTGCAGTGTGTCCAAGGGGTTGTAACCTCCTAGGGTATTGGCCATGATCCTACATACATACGTAAAGTTAGAGTTTATCAGAATGTGTATATCATGCTTGCTTTACATATGCTTTACATATATCATGGTCTATGCATAGAGCTTTAATGCGTGAATTAAGCTCTATGCATAGAGCTTTAATACATGCATTAGGCTCTATGCATAGAGTTGGATGTATAGATCTGGATGATACATAGAGCTAGATGCATAGAGCTCTATACATGTATTAAGATCTATGCATATAGAACTAGATGCAAGAAGCATGCATAGAGCTAGATGCAATAAGCATGCATAGAGCTAGATCAAGAAGCATGCATTCATTAATCTCTATACATGCATTAAGTTTTATGCATAGAGCTTAATGCAAGAAGCATGCATGCATTAAGCTATATGCAAGAAGCATGCATGCATGAAGCTATATGCATCTAGCTTAATGCAAGAAGCATGCATAGAGAATAATGCAAGAAGCATGCATGCATTAAGCTCTATGCATCTAGCTTAATGCAAGATGCATGCATAGGGATTGCATAGAGGTAAAACTAATTAGAGCTTGCATAGAAGGCTTGCATAGGGATTGCATAGAGGTAAACCTAAGCTTGCATAGAAGGCTTGCATAGAGGTAAAACTAATTAGAGCTTGCAAGGCTATGCATAGAGGAAAACCTAAGCAAGAGCTTGCAAGGCTATGCATAGAGCTTGCAAGAAGGCTATGCATAGAGCTTGCAAGAAGCCTATGACAGCTTTATGTATAAGATTCATGCAAGCTTGCAAGAAGCCTATGCATAGAGCTTGCAAGAAGCCTATGCATAGCCAATTGTAAGAAGCCTATGTATAGAGCTTGCAAGAAGCCCATGCAAGCTCTATGCATAAGTTTCATGCAAGCTTGCAAGAAGCCCATGCAAGATCTATGCATAAGCTTCATGCAACCTTGCAAGAAGCCTATTCAAGTTCTATGCATAAGCTCTATGCATGAGATTAATGCATAAGCTCTATGCATGAGCTTTATGCATAAACTCTATACAAGGAAAAAAGCCTATACACAAGCTTTATCTATCCATCTCCCCCTCTTGGGGCATCTTGTATGCAAGTAAAAAAAGAGAAAAAATAACATAAGAATTAAGGGTTTATAGTCCATACCTGGAAGTGACGAGATTGTGTAAAGAACTTGACCTGAAATACACACAACACAAGAAAACCAACAAGCGCAAATCAAACCATAATACAGTTGGGGAAGGCAAAGGAAAAAAAAGCCCTTGCTTTTTACACCATTACCTTGAGTAGTGAGAGAAGGAGAAGAAGAAAAAAACATGCAAAACAAAATAAACACACACACACACACACACACACACATTAGTAAATCCAAGGAGGGAAACATGAAAAAAAAGGAGGGGGTGAGGATTCGTCACTTCTGAATCCAACCAAAACTTCAAGAAAGAGGAATAATAGTCGCGTGGCATATTTTTATAATTTTTAGGGGCATTGGTATCTACGTTGGTATAGACACTGGTATCAGCATCGGTATACATGATGCTGGTAATAATTAAAATAATTTTTGGCGACTATCGATGCTCGTAATTTTTCACAAACTTTGATTTTAAATCTTTTCCTTTTGGTTTTCCATGCCCAACATTTCATATTACATTGACCGGACAAATTTGGTCTTCCTTATATAAGAGACCCCCATTAACCCAAAATAAAAACATCCCAATGCGGTGGAGATGGCAAACAATGACAACGTGTAACCCCAATACACTAGCAACATGGAGCCTCCAAACACTAGCGTGGAATCCATTGAGGTGTCTATCAATCTTGAAGAGAGATGCTTGCGCTTGTGCTCACGTTGTAAGTATCAAGTCACTTGAAAACAGAGAATTTGTAATAACCGTGTACGCATGGATGGTATATATACGGTGGAATGTTGTGAGAGGAGCCTAGAGCTGAAAACAAACATGGTATGTGGAAACATCTAATATGCATAAGATGGATGAAATGGATCCTAGATGGCAAAACAATGCGTGGAAATGAGAGTGGATAAGCGCAAGTGAAAAAAAATGAAAAATAGAAGGTGTATGGGAAATTGTGGGAAGCCAGAGACACAACAATCTAAAAGGCAGTGAGGTGTAACGAGCCTAGGAAGGGGAAATTAAGAAGATTATAGGAATAGATAGAGGAGTAGAAAGAGCATAGAGAAGAGAAGCAAGAGAGTGAAGAGTGAGAGAAGTGAGTGACTACAATGAAGAGACTACTTGCAGATTAAAGGTCTTACAATATTCAATGGTTGCAGAGTGAAGTTCAGTGCAACGGAGGTGAATTAAGATACATTAGAGCACAAAAAGAGCCATAGGCCAGAGAATTAGATAGGAGGAGGTTTCCCTTTGATTTCTATGTGGTGGCTCTGTTAGAGACATGATTTCGTCCAATTCTTGCTCCATTGTTGTAGTTGTTAGATGAGTGTTGAATTGTGTCTATTTAGGGAAGATCTATAGTTTATGGTTGTAAATTCATCGTAGCTTGAATAGTTGTTGGGGTCTATCAGTGGAGGATCCCCAAGTTTTTAGTGTGTTTTCTTCTATCATGTCTCTAAACCCATGTATCAGGGGTGTTGAGATAGGGTTTGTCTTTGTTTTGCGAAGAGAGCTGAGAATTCAAAACTTGACTCTCTGTGAGATAATTGAGAATTTGTGATATGGAGATTGGTTTGGGCAATTTTGATTGACTTTATTGAGATAGAATGACTTTGAGTGTATGTCTAACGTCTTGGAGGTTAGAGCTGTCTCATAGTTGAAACAGTCATCTTTTGTTGAGAGGATTTGGAGACAGATAGAGTCAAAAGAGTGTCAACTATAGGGTTAGCTCTGGTGAGGTAGAAGGGTTGTTATGATCTTTTTAGATTAAAAGGAAGTTGTTTTGAGTTGAGTCTAATAATCAAGAAACTGATAGAAGTTGGCAGTTAGACAATTGGGTTAGTAGGTTGATTGGTCATCCAGGATCAGCTGAGTTGGTAGTTAGACGATTGGGTTAGTAGGTTGATTGGTCATTTAGGATTAGCTGAGTTCATTGTAATCACCTGAAGGTCTTTAGGGATGAGTTCTTATGTGGTTTTAAGGTTAAGAGGGTCTAGAGGTGTTAGAGGACTTAGAGCTAAGGGAGTCTGATCTAGTTGAGTCAGCTGCCAGAGGTGTTAGAGCAATTAGTGATCAGATCAGTCAGATCAGTTAATAGTAAGTCAATTGTGAACAACAAAGAGTCTTTGGTATCATATTTCCATGAAATTAGGGAAGCCTAAGGGTTAGGAGGATTTGGTAGACAAGTAAGCGAAAGTTCTTGATCTAGGTAAGGCATCTGAGTTGCTTGGTCTTGTCTTAGTTAGTTGAAATAGTAACCATCAAGACTAGTCGGATTGGTGTTAGGCAGAAGGTCTGTGGAGCATAAGGGGAATGTTCAGCATGATTCTAGAGTTGAGAGATTGAAGTTAGCTGAACCTGGAGGACAATAAGAGAGAAAGAAAGACTCATATGGGATCGGATTCTGTGTCAATCATCCTCGTAGGGTTCAATTAAAAATATGTAAGTATACCACATGAGGTCAAATTAAGGGATTTTTTAATTAAAAAATTTAAGGTAAATTTATAGAAATACATTTATAGAAGGGGTTTTTTAAATCAATTTTGAAAAAAACCTGTAAGTCCATAAAGAAAAAGGAATCATTTTATTCATGAAAAATTCACAAGTAAGGGGTTTTTTTAAATACCCCTTGAATGCACGTGATACATAGGGTTTCTTAGTAGTGCACCCCCCAAGCAGTCATCGAGGCCAGTTGATAGGCAGTTAGGGCAGACTAGTGTTGACAGGGTGGCAAAAAAAGAGAATTGATAGGTTCTAAGAAGTTTTGGGTCAAGTATTTGAAGTTGGCCGATGTTGGAAGACATTCTTGGAGTTATGCAGACATGTTTCTGACTAGGATTGGCAGGCAGGCATTTGACTAGAATACTATAAGAATTTGATCAGTTCTATGTCAACTATTTGTCAGAAAGAGCCAATTGAAGCATTTAGGCTAAAGATTAGAGGTCTTGGTAGTTTGATATGACCTGGGAGGACAGTTGGAGGTAACAGTTGCATCAGATTGAAGGGTGTTTAGGTGTTTGTTTGAAGGGTTTATAGGTGTTTGTTTGTGTCAGCAGGAGGTCATAGGATTGATTCCTAGTTGATTGGTCCCTTTTTGAGCTGGGATCCTAGTACCCCTTAATTTTATCCTTATACATTTTCCTATTGTGTTCCTATTGGTGGTGTAGTAGAGACCATCACCCAGTCTGTGAGATCCCACTGCCCCCACCGAGGTTCCTGCTGGCGGTGGAACCGGCATTGGCGAGGCAGGCATCTACACTCGGGGCCTCGCCCACGGATGTCCGGATGAGAGGCTAGCCCGGGCGGTTCCTCTGAAATCGGGCCTGGAAAGACTCCCTCGCCCGGAAGGCACGGGTAATTCCGTCATGGGAAAATCTGCATACGAGGGAATTACTCTAACGAGTCAAAGTCTTAACTAGATAAACTGATCTGACTGAACCTGAAGTCACATGGTCAGATCAAGAAGAGACTTGCACTTGGTCCATGGAATCACCGCTTTTTTCCTCATTTACGAGGCACAGCCGTTGATCCCCTCCCACAAAACAAAGGTCTTCTGAGGATTTAATTTAGTTAACATAACTAATCGTATCTAATTGTTTCATACGAATCCTCCAATCCAACCTAACCCATCCTGCCCATGGGTTAGCCAACCACCTGACCACTGTATTGGTGGGATTCCTTTATAAAGATTTGGTTACGTTTTTGCCCGAGTATCGAGGAAAAGAGTTCCCAGGCCCCCTAGCCGGCGATTCATGCAAAAAATTAAGGTAGGCATACCACGTACACACCCAATATGAAATTACCATTTATCTAACAGATTCGACTGGCTTTAAACAATCCTTCAATAGAAATCATAATAATTTTGATCATTATTTTCCAAAATTCCGAGTCCATTGTATTACAAAATGTGTCCTCTGGACTCTCCGTTGAAGACCAGCTAGCCAACCAATGAGATCCAATATCAAAATTTGGTTCCCAAAAATCTTTCCTTTTAGTCCATCAGAAATCTTCCTCGACGTACGCATGGGTGTCCTAGCAACCGCAAGCCCGTGCATCGCCTGGTCAGAACCCTCTAGGATCCTCCTTAGGTGTCCTAGCACTTCACTCAGGGAGGACCGCTTCGTCGGTACTCGCCCATCGTACCAAAAGCGTACCATTTTAACCGTACTGAGGCTGGTTAAGAACTTGGCAGGCTTTGCCGCAAGAAGCGACGTCCCTTGATGACTCCCTGCCAGCTGTTCCAACGAACCTCCTCTTAGTAAAAACATATGCCAAATGCTTCCTCCAGCATTCTGGCGTAAAACAATCCTTTGAATGAAAAACAGAGGTTCCAATGCAAGTAAAATTCTCAGTTTGAGATTCGTTCACAAAACCCTTTTCTCCATAATTCCCGTGAATTACTAGAAATTCCTCTTTTTTCTAATCAACTAATTATGCATAAACATAAAAATTCTTTTTTCCATGGTTATGATGAGATTTATTCAATTAGCCTAGGATGATTAATCCTAGAATATGGTAGGAAGTCCTCTTTTCATATTATGTACGAAAATGATTTATGTGTAATTTTTCAAAAATTTTGCCATAGCTTGCTCTGCTGCTGCTATTATTGATAATTTTCAATAATTTTGAAAGCATAAAGTTTTAATAATACAATATGATAGAATGACTATCATTAGGATCAATATCCAATTATGGACTTGATTCCTAAGTTTTTCATAAATTAAATATTTAACATAAAAGCATTAAAAAGCCACTTCTTTGACCTCTAATTTGACAAGCATAGAAATTACTTTTAGATTTGAGAATTGCTTCATGAGAAGCATGATTTGAATATAGAATAGGTCATAGGAAAGACCATTCTTTGGGGGAGAGAGAGATATGCTTAAAAAACATTTTAATTTAAGTATAAATGTAAAATTTATAAGATTTATCACTAAATTTCATTAGTGAGTTCCAATTGCATTAAAGAGCCATTCAATTGAATGCTTCTCAAGATTGAGAGGGGTTGAGAAGTGAGAAATGAAAAGATGCAGGGGAGAAGAGAGCTTGAGCTCTTACAAGCACACACACACTCATGAAACCCTAAAAGATAACACACAAGGTGAGAGGCTAAAAATCTTCTTCTTCTTCACACAACACTCAACACACCATATACAAAGATAAGAGTACACACTATATGAAAAGGTACTCAACCAAATACATACTAGGGTTCTCTATAATGTGAACCCAACTAAATGAGCTGGCGCTATAACTATGCCAGTCTCTAGAATGGCTATCACATCATCCCACTGGCCACATATCACCCATGATCTCACCAACCATGCCAGTGGTGTAAGTGTGAAGGCTATCCCCTAGGCGGGTCATCTCAGTGTCCACCGCCTCACTAGATGAGCTTGATATCTCAACACTCCCCCTCGAGCTCAACTCCATCTCATGTACACCAAGCGAAGCCCTGAATCTACGGAGCTTCTCTGTACCCAATGCTTTGGTGAAGATGTCAACGACTTGATCCTGTGTGGTGCTGACATAAACAAGGTCATCGTCTCCTGCCAAAACCTTGACAAAATGGTAGTGGACCTCTATATTCTTTGTGCGAGCATGAAAAACTGGGTTCCTGGCCAATTGTATACTGCTAATGTTGTCACAGAAAAAATGACAGCTTGTCTACTGATAGACCCAAATCTACAAGTAGCTTTCTCAACCAAGCTAGCTCACATGCTGCTATAGTAGCAGCACCTCTGTACTTGGCCTCTGTGTACTGGATAGAGCAATCGTAGGCTGCTTCTTGCTACTCCAAGTCTCACAGCAGCACTCCCCAAAGAAAACATGAAGCCACTAGTAGATCTTCTATCTGAGATACTACCAGCCCAATCAGCATCTGTTCACCCATGTACACATATCTCTATCCCAGTTTCATAAAATACTACCAGCCCAATCAGCATCTGTGTACCCATATACACATATCTCTGTCCCAGTTTTATAAAATAGTCCACAATGCAAAGTAGACCTCACATACTCAGTATGCATCTCAATGCATCCAAATGCGGCTTCTAAGCGGAACCTACATAAACTAACTCACCAACCCAATAGCATAGCTCAAATCTGGCCTAGTGATTGTCATGTAGATCAAGCTTCCTACTATGCGCTTATACATAGTAGGATCCTCCAAAATCTCTCCTGAATCTACACTCAACTTGCCATTCTAATCGCATGGCACTGAGATAGGCTTACAACCTGTCATACCATACTTGGACAACATATCCAAGCCATAATGTCTCTGCAATAATCCAATACCATGTGTGGTGACCTAATCATCTCAATGCCCAAGAAATATTTGAGCTCCCCCAGATCCTTCACCTCAAACTTCTGTCTAAGGAAGATCTTTACATCAAAGATCTCTACATCATGGTCCCTCGTAATAATCAGGTCATCTACATAGATGACAACAAGTACAACCCCTCTATCATTGTGTCTCACATACAGCGAGAAATCTGCATTGGCTACAAGAAAGCCAATAGTGATAAGATATTCAAAAATCTTGTCAGACCATGCTCTTGGTGCTTGTTTTATGCCATACAAGGCTTTCTTGTAAACATGCTCGGGGTGACTCACATCCTCATAACCAGGTGGCTGCAACATATACACCTCTTCCTGCAAATCCCCATGTAAGAATGCATTCTTTACATCCATCTGATGTAAAGACCATTGCTTTGACATAGACACTACTATCATAACTCTCACTGTTGCCATCTTGGCAACTGGGCTGAAAGTTTCCTCATAAAAATCAATGCCATATGTCTGCGCATATCCTTTGGCTACCAATCTAGCCTTGTACCTGCTTATACTTCCATCACTGTTATGTTTTACTTTGTATACCCACTTGCATCCAATGGCTTTCTTGCCTTCTGGCAATAAATCCCAAGTCTCATTTCCATATAGTGCATCCATCTCCTAATCCATAGCTTTCTCCCAACACACATTTCCAATAGCCTCATCAATGCATGTGGGCTCTACAACCTGTATAACTTTTGCCATGTATGCATAGTGATGTGCCACATAACCATCATAGGTAGATCTCTGCACAGGATTCTTCACTCTCCCAGATCTTTGCAGCTTTGCATTCATGGCTTCCATAGCCTTCTTTACACCAGGTGTTCTCATAGCTGGTATCCCAAGATCCTCATCAAGGCTCACCTCTGAGCCACTAGACTCTCCATCAACATGAGAATGCCTGCAAAAATGTTAGGCATACTAAGGGGGCTCAACCACTTTCTCTTTGCCTTTATGTGATTTACTAATCACATTTATAGGACTGGTATTATGATGCAGCCTGCCACTCCAAGGTCTATCAATTGAACAACTAGATGAGGACTCTCCTGGTCCATTCAAAGATTATGATTGCTAACTTGCATTCTGTGCAACCACATTGCCACTCACATCAACCCCAACAGCTTCTTTTTCAGCAACATACCAGCTTCTCATCTCATAAAAAACATCCCTGCTTACCCTTAAATCACGTATAGCAGGGTTATAACACTTGTATCCCTTTTGCTCAAGGGAATACCCCATAAACACACATTTTTCAGCTTTTGGATCCAACTTAGTTCTCAGCTCATCTAGCACATGCACATATGCAATGCATCCAGAGACTTTCAGCCAGAGACTTTCAGATGAGACAAATCAGGTATTCTACTAGTAAACCTCTCCTCTGGAGTTACATCTGTATGGCTACAGTTGGAGTCCTGTTCATGATGAAAACTGCTATAAAAATAGCCTCCTTAGCCCAATAGTTATGCGGCATATTCTTCTCTCCTATCAATGCTCGCGCAATCTCAGCAATGTGCCTGTTTTTCTGCTCAGCAACTCCATTTTGCTACGGAGTGTATCTGCATGTAAACTGTCTCTGAATACCATTCTTCTTCAAAAATTCAGAGAACTCATTGGAGAAGTACTCTCCCCCTCCATCTGACCTTAGGCTCTTTACATGTTTCCCTATTTGCTTTTTAACCATAACTCTAAAATTTTGAAAATGAGTGAACACCTCACTCTTCTCCTTCATGAAGTATACCCACACTTTCCTTGTGTGGTTATCAATCATTTCCCTGGATGCTTGCGTAAGCTAGTCTTAGATCAAAAATCAAGGAAACCTATGCAAGTTGAATCGGCAAGTGGGAAGATTCTTTTCACTCACCTTGAGACAGATCGTATTCACTCATCTTGAGTCAGATCGTATTCAATTCAATCTAGATGGGAATTTAACTGACTATCAGTTCAGAGTTATACCTTTGGGAGTTTTCGAGACGGGATTCTTGGAATGAATTGGCTCCACAAAAATCAAGCTGATATTTACTGTCATAATGGAACCATTTCCTTCAGTGACCTTCATGGAAATAAAGTTCAAGGAACCGGAATCTCAGGATCCCCAAGTCTGCAGTTAGTAAAGGCTTCTAAGTTACTAAAAGGACTTAGAAAGAAGCAGCTCATTTATGTTGTCAAAATGAATCTAGTAGACTTAAAGTTAAAAGCTAAAGAACCTAAATAGTTAAGTGATTATGATGATTTATTCCCAGCAGAATTAAAAGAGATACCTCCAATTCGAGAAGTAGATCATATGATAGAATTGACCCCCGGAGCTTAGTCAGTAGCCCTGTGCACATACAAAATGCCAGTTCCTGAAGCCAAACTCAAGGAACAGCTTAGATAGCTCTTAGAACAAGGGTTTGTAAGACCGAGTGTTTCACCTTAGGGTGCGCCAGTTCTCTTTCAGAAAAAAAAGATGGAACGCTAAGACTCTGTGTGGAGACTCTGTGTGGACTACAGAGGTCTCAATCAGCTCTGACAGTTAAGAATAAGTATCCTATCCCATAATTGATGAGCTTCTGGATAGGCTAAGTGGAGCCCACATCTTCACAAAGATAGATCTCAAATCAGGATATTATCATATGAGGATTAATGAGCAAGATATCCCAAAGATAGCCATCAATACTCGGTATGGGCATTATGAATTCATTGTCTTGCCGTTTGGATTGGCAAATGCCCCAGCTACATTCAATCAATTAATGTAGGATATTCTCAGAGAATACTTGGATGATTTTGTTCTTGTTTTCTTTGATGATATTCTGATTTACTCAAATAATGCAGCTGACCATGAAGCTTGTGTCTAAAGAGTTCTTGAGATCCTAAGGAAGCACCAACTCTTTGCAAAAAAGAGCAAATGCACTTTCTCTGCCGACCATGTTGAATACTTCGGCTTTCTGGTACCCACCAAAGATGGAATTTCTCTAGATTCCACTAAAGTCCAAGCAGTCATCATAGATAGGCTTGAACCAAAGATAGTGAAAGAAGTTAGAGGATTCTTGGGATTAACTAGTTGGTATAGAATTTTTATACCAAAGTATGCTCTCTTAGCTTCCCCCTGACTAGTCTTCTCATCAAGAAGAATATCCCGTTTTAATGGTCTGCCAGGTGTCAGAGTGCTTTTGATAAGCTGAAGACCGCCTTGGTAACCAATCCCGTTCTAAAGCTGCCAGATTTCTCTCTACCCTTTGAGGTAGTAACTGATGCCAGTGGTTTTGCCCTCCTGGGAGGTGCACTCATGCAGGAAGGTCACGCAGTGGCCTATGAATCTCTAAAACTCAGAACACATGAGAGGAATTATGTTGTCCATGACCTGGAACTACTTTCAGTAGTATATGCTTTGAAGTTGTGGAGACATTACCTACTGGGTCAAAGATTCACTTTGAGACAGATCATCAGAGCAGCTTAAAGTGGATCTTCACTCAGAAAGATCTCAACATGCACCAAAGACGGTGGATGTAGACCTTGCAAGAATTTGATTTTGAAATCAAGTATTGCCCAGGCAAAGAAAATGTGGTAGTAGACGCCCTCAGCAGAAAAGCATCCTTGCTTGCAATTACTGTAGTGTCAAATCCTTTGATTATTGAAGAAAGTGAGAAGATCATGCAGGATAGATTCTTTGGCCCTATCGCTACCCTACTTATGCAGGAAAGCAAAACTCCACAAGAGTTGAACCGAGCTCAAGGGTACAGCCTGGATGATGGAGTTATGTATTATAATCGCAGACTATGCATTCCCAATGATGAGGGAACTAAGGGTCAAATTCTGAATGAAGCCCATGACAGTCTTATTGCAGGACATCTAGGTTTCATCAAAACCTACATGCTGTGAAGAAAAGCTTCTTTTAGCCTGGTCTAAAAAAGGATGTGCTTAATCATGTACGTCAATGTCTGACCTGTCAAAAAGTCAAGGCCGAGAGAGTAAAAATTCCTGGGAAGTTACATCCATTAGACATCCCCCAAATGAAGTGGGAATGTATCAGTATGGATTTTATTACTTGATTACCTTCAGAGCAATCAAGTTACAACTCCATTTTTGTAGTAGTTGACAGACTACCCAAAGTTGCCCATCTGATTCTAGTAAAAGAAACCTACACTGCAGTGGATGTGGCCAGAGTGTTTCTCAAAGAAATCTTTAGATTGCATGGCCTACCCAAGAGAATAGTAAGTGATCGAGATCCCAAATTCAGGTCAAGATTCTGGACTGCATTTTTTGAAGCCGTAGGAACTTTCTTGGATCTCAGCACAGCTTACCACCCCCAGACCGATGTTCAAACTGAAAGGGTGAACCAAGTAATCGAAGATATACTTTGGTCATGCTGTGGGTGGCAGGAAACCCAATGAGTGGCTAAGCTATCTGCACACCTAGTCGAGTTTGCCTACAATGCTTCTTATCACAGACGTATTGGGATGAGCCCTTTCAAAGCTTTGTATGGACAAGATTGCTTAACTCCATCAACTTGGTCCAACCCATTGATTAGGGTCGAGATGTCCAGAGAGATGCTTGATGACATGAAGCAGCAGATGTAGTTGATTCGCAAAGATATAAAAGCTACCCAGGATAGACAAAAGTAGTATGTAGATAAGAAGAGGTCAGACAAAAAATTTGAAGAAGCAGATATGGTCTTCATTCGAGTACGTCCCAAAAGAAGTTCTCTATCTCTTGGGAAGTACAAGAAGTTATCACCCAGATATTGTGGACCATATCTGATTACAAAGAAAGTAGGTGACTTAGCCTACGAGCTTCTTCTGTCTCCTCATCTCAAAGTACATAATGTATTTCATGTCAACCTTCTTAAAAAGTATATACCAAATCCAAATCATGTGCTTAATGTGATGAAATCTTAACTCCTTCAACCCAAGGGCAGATAGAACTCCAAGCTGAAGAAATCCTTGATGTTCGAGAAAAGGTTCTTAGGAACAGAACTTTGAGAGAATTATTGGTCAAATGGAAGTTCTATCCTTTTGACGATGCCACCTGGGAGAAAGAAGCCGAACTGCTACGAGATTACCCCCAGTTTGCGAGATGAGGATATCTCGTGTTTTTCAAGTGGGAGAGAATGTAAGATTCCTCCCCAGCCTCTCAAGATGTCCAGTATCTTCCCCTATAATCAAATCCCTCTTCAAATATATAAAAGATCTTGTTTCTACCTATTTTGGCTTAGAGAGAGAAAATGTTCTAGAGAGAGATTATTCAGATTTTAGATATTTTTGGATGGAAAAATATCTCTTCTTATTAAAATAAATTCCCTCAAAATAGAAGTTCAAAAAGATTTTCAAAAGGTGCATTAGAAATCAATTATAATCTGTTCAAAAGGCCTTATCCTAGGGATCTAAATTTTTTGAAAATTTTAAATTAAGGTTTTGAGGGACCAATCAAATTCATCCAAATATGTGGAGGAGATAAATAGAAGAAATAAAGAAAATCCCCCTAAAAATGAGTAAATACTCACATAAGATGAAGAGTGGACTAAGGACCTACTAAGGACCACTAAGGACCATTAAAAGAATTAAAAAAAAGTAGAATTCTATGCATAGAAAGATGCATATTAATTTTTTATTATTATAAAAGAGTGATTTTTATTAGATTTAAATTCTATGTATAGAAAGATGCATATTGATTATTGTTTTATTATAAAAGAGTGATTTTCATTAGATTTAAATTCTATGTATGGAAAGATGCATATTGATTATTTTTTTAATTAAAAGAGTGATTCTCATTAGATTTAAATTCTATACATCAAAAGATGTATATTGGATTTTTTTTAAATTACAAAAGTGTTACTTTCATCAATATTGATTTTTATGCATAAATAGATGCATAAAAGATTTTTTTATATTATAAAAGTATTGCTTTCATCAATATTGATTTTATGCATAAAAGAAAATTTTTTAATTATAAAAGTGTTACTTTCATCAGTATTGATTTTTATACATAAATAGATGCATAAAAGAATTTTTATTTAATTATAAAAGTGTTACTTTCATCAATATTGATTTTTATGCATAAAATGATACATAAAAAAATTCTTTAATTATAAAAGTGTTACTTTCATCAATATTGATTTTCATGCATAAATAGATGCATAAAAGAATTTGTTTTTTATTATAAAAGTGTTACTTTAATCAATATTAATTTTTATGCATAAAATGATGCATAAAAGAATTTTTTTTAATTTTAAAGTGTTACTTTCATCAATATTGATTTTTATGCATAAAATGATGCATAAAAGAAATTTTTTATTATAAATGCGTTACTTTTATCAATATTGATTTTCATGCAGAAAATGATGCATAAAAGATTTTTTTTTATTGCAAAAGTGTTGCTTTCACCAATATTGATTTTTATGCATAAAATGATGCATAAAAGAATTTTTTTATTATAAAAGTGTTACTTTCATCGAAATTGGTTTTTTTATGCATAAATAGATGCATAAAAGGATTTATCTTTTATATAAAAGTGTTATTTCCATAGAAGTTGGATTTTATGCATAAATAGATGCTTACAGAATTAATATATCAAAATAAGAGTTTTCTTTAATCCTATGTTTAAATCTCATGAATATTGAAAAATGAATAAGTAAATACTCAGTGAAGGAAAATTATACCGTTTCATATTCTCTAGGATGGTAATCAGAAAATTCAGAAAAACTATCAAAGTTGTAATTTTAGATAAATGATTAATTTATTCCTCATAGGAATTCATGACTAGTTTTGAATTCAGTTAAGCAAAATACTCAATGATTAATTTATTCCTCATAGGAATTCATGACTAGTTTTGAATTTAGTTAAGCAAAATACTCAATGAATGAAATTCAGTAAAGTAGTAATTGAAATATTGCCCTTCAAAAAAGATAGTTCGGGGAGAACCTTTCCTAACTCAAACCCTGAATCAGACTATGACCAAGACGTAACTCCTTCGTCGTCAGTTTCAAGAAAAGACGATGTGACCAGTTTAGTAATCTACACTCAAATCACCCATCGAATCTAAAACTAAGTTGAGGCCTTTGATTTTGATCTGAGGATCAAGAATTCAGAATTCGAGGAATTCTGCTTGGGAATCCAGACTTGTGATCTAGAAGTCTTGGGATATGGAATTAAGATATACTCATTGTATTCAAAAGAAAATCAAAACTGAAAGCTTGCATAGAAACCCTGTTTTCTTAAAGGACTCTCTTACGCCAGAATGCTGGAGGGAGCATTTGGTATATATGTTTTCTAAGGGAAGTTCGGTTTTGCAACAGCTGGTGGGGAGTGTTCATTAAAGGGCAGCTCAGGCGGCAAAAACCTGCCCAGGTCTTGACCAGCCTGGGTATGGTGAAAAATGGTGTGCTTCCGGTACGATGGGCGAGGGCTGACGTAGCGGTCCCTGAGTGAAGTGCCAGGACACCTAAGGAGGATCCTGGAGGGTTCTGACCAGGCGATGCACAGGCTCGCGGTGCTTAGGACACCCATGCGTATGTCGTGGAAGATATATATATGTGTGATGACAAGAAAATTATTGTAATCTGTTACTGGATCTCGTTGCTGACTTGCTGGTCTCAATGGAGAGTCTAGAGTGATACTGTTTTATGAGAAACAAGGATTGAATGGAAATTTTGGATTGTTTTATAAATTAAAGTTTAAAGAGGAGTGTGTGCGTATCTGTATTCTAAAGCAAAAGTTAAGAAAGGCATTGAATTATGGGTGGGTGAGTACTTGTCTAGTTCTACCAATTCTAGTGGTTGGGCGGTGGCTAACCCATGGGCCAGATGCTGGAATTAGTAGAGTTTTAATAATAAAATTGATCAATAGGAATACGCTTAGAACTTTCTACCTATTTTGGTCTAGAGAGAGAAATATTCTAGAGAGAGATTATTTAGATTTTAGATATTTTTGGATGAAAAATATCTTTTCTTATTAAAATAAATTTCTCCAAAACAGAAGTTTAAAAAGATTTTTAGAAGGTGCATTAGAAATAAATTATAATCTGTTCAAAAGGCCTTATCCTAAGGGTCGAGATTTTTTAAAAATTTTAGATTAAGGTTCTGAGGGGCCAATTAGATTAATCCAAATGTAGGGAGGAGGTAAATTGAAGAAATAAAGAAAATCCCTCCAAAAATGAGTAAATACTCACATAAGATGAAGAGTGGACTAAGGACCAAAGGAAATACTAAAAAAATGAATTTTTTGACACCTCAGAGTGGGGATTCTCCCTCATGAAATAGGTGCATTTTTTCCATCATTGCTTTTGAATTTTAAATCAATAAAAATAGATATTTCATCTCTCCTCTCTCCCAATTCAAAACTGGGTCCTCTCTCCTAATTCAAATCTGGGTCCAAAAAGTGACATAAACTGACCCAAAAATGGTCAAAAATTGACCAAACTGATCTGGAAAATTCTAGAATCAGTTTGCTTGGTTAGAAGCTCACTTTTTCCTATAAAAAGAAGCCTCCCCCTTTGTAGAATCTTAGTAGTGTTTTATGCACTGTTACTCTACTCCTCCCATAGAGCAAAAAACAGTGAATTTATTGATAATTCATTAGTTTTTGACCATTTCTTCTTCAAAAGAATTGGTGGCCACTCTTGTTGCAAACAAGAGTAGATCCCTCAAACCATCAAGCCAAAGGAAAGCTCATAAAAATTCATGTAAGATAGAAATCCTACTTTTTCTTTATTCCATTTAATGGTTTCAATTTTTTGTTTTCTTTAAAATGAAAAATGATGTTATGCCTTGTTGGAAAGGCTTTCCCCCTCTCTTCATTCTTGAATTTAGCCTTTCTTTATCCTAGATATGTAATAAAATTGTTAGACTTAAACTTTTCATATTGTTTCTCTTTAAAAAGAGGAATTTGATTAGTTTAGAATGCTTTAAACCATTTGGGATAATTTCTAAGTAGCTTGAGAATGAAAAAAAATTAAAAAATGGTCAGCTAT
Organism: Cibotium barometz; assembly: GCF_041138505.1. Classification (NCBI taxonomy): domain Eukaryota; kingdom Viridiplantae; phylum Streptophyta; class Polypodiopsida; order Cyatheales; family Cibotiaceae; genus Cibotium; species Cibotium barometz. Next base: position 33,396,329 of record NC_141060.1, read on the forward strand.
ACAAAGGAGGTTATGGTAAAATTTTCTTAAATTTTGTGAAATAAGTTTTATCTTTTATTATTCAAAAAGAGTAATCCCTACCGTTTGTGTATTCTAAAAGTGTTATTTTCATTCTATGTATAAAAAAATGCATATTAGAAATATTTATTTTATAAAAGTGTTATTTCCATTTCTATTCATAGAAAAATGCATATTGGAGAATTTTTTTAATTCTAAAAGTGTTACTTTCATCAAAATTAATTTTTATGCATAAATAGATGCAGAAAAGAATTTTTTTTATTATAAAAGTGTTACTTTCATCAAAATTGATTTTTTTTGCATAAAAGGATTTTCTTTTATATAAAAGTGTTATTTCCGTAGAAGTTGGATTTTATGCATAAATAGATGCATATAGAATTTTTATATCAAAATACGAGTTCTCTTTAATCCTATGTTTAAATCCCATGAATATTGGTAAATGAATAAGTAAATACTCTGTGAGAGAAAATTCTACCGTTTCATATTCTCTAGGATGGTAATGAGAAAATTCAAAAAAACTATTGAAGTTGGAGTTTTAGAGATAAATGATTAATTTATTCCTCATAGGAATTCGTGATTAGTTTTGAATTCAGCTAAGCAAATACTCAATGAATGAAATTCAGTAAAGTAGTAATTGAAATATTACCCTCCAGACTCAAACCCTGAATCAGACTATGACCAAGACATAACTCCTTCGTCAGTTTCAAGAAAAGACGATGTGACCAGTTCAAGAAAACTCACTCAAATCACCCACCGAATCTGAAATCAAGTTCAGACCCTTTGATTCTAATCTGAGGATTAAGGTTACAGAATTCAGGAATCTGTTGGAATTCAGAACTGCGATCTAGAAGTATTGTGTGAGATCCCACAACCCCCTCTGCGCACCGGATTCCCAGATGGTAGCAACGGAAGTAGCTTCCTCTTGCACGGGGCAGGGTTTCTCACTCGGGGCCTCGCCCTCGAATGTCCGGGCATGAGACTAAGCTGGTGGTCAATCCGAAAACCGAAACTAGGAAAAATTTCCCATGCGTGGAAAACGGGGACGATTCTACCATTTTTATTTTCTTAACGAACTTCTCTAACGAGGTCAAAATATTGAACTAACCTTCATCTGATTAAATCAGATAGAAGGGAAACTATTACAGACTTAACTTGAAGGAATCAACACTTTTTTCCTAATTGAATCAGGCACAACCGTTGATCTATTCATTAGAGAAGTCTTCATGCTTTTATTTAATTACTCGAGTTCTAAACGTATTCCTATTAATCAATTTTATTATTAAAACTCTACTGATTCTAGCCTAACCCTATCCGGCCCATAGGTTAGCCACCGCCCAACCATTGGAATTAGTAGAACCAGACAGGTACTCACCCACCCATAATTGAATGCCTTTCTTAACTTTTGCTTTAACACACTCCTCGTTAAACTTTAACTTTTGCTTTAACACACTCCTCTTTAAACTTTAACTTTTAAAACAATCCATTGACAAATAATTATTAGTTACAGATGTCATAACTTAAAATTTTCATTCAATCCTTGTTTCTCACAAAACAATATCACTCTGGACTCTCCGTTGAGACCAGTAGGTCAGCAACGAGATCCAGTAACAGATTACAATAATTTTCTTTTCATCATACACATATATATCTTCCACGAAATACGAATGGGTGTCCTGAGCACCGCGACCCCATGCATCGCCTGGTCAGAACCCTCCAGGATCCTGAGGTGTCCTGGCACTTCACTCAGGGACCGCTTCGTTGGCCCTCGCCCATCGTACCGAAAGCACACCATTTTTCACCATACCCAGGCTGGTCAAGACATGGGCAGGTTTTTGCCGCGTGAGCCGTCCTTTGAACACTCCCCGCCAGCTGTTTGCAACCGAACTTCCCTTAGAAAAACACATATGCCAAATGCTCCCTCCAGCATTCTGGTGTAAGACAGTCCTTTAAGAAAACAGGGTTTCTATGGAAGTTTTCAGTTTTGATTTTCTTTTGAATACAATAGGTATATCTTAAATCCGTATCCCAATACTTCTAGATCGCAGGTCTAAAATTCCAACAGAATTTCCTGAATTCTGTAACCTTGATCCTCATATCAAAATCAAAGGTCTTAAGTTGATTTCAGATTCGGTGGGTGAAAAATTCTTTTATGCATCATTTTATGCATAAAAATCAATATTGATTAAAGTAACGCTTTTATAAGAAAAAAAATTCTTTTATGCATCATTTTATGTATAAAAAATAATATTGGTGAAAGTAACACTTTTATAATTAAAATAAATTCTTTTATGCATGCATAAAAATCAATATTGGTGAAAGTAACACTTTTATAATAAAAAAATTCTTTTATGTATTAAAAAAAATAATGGTGAAAGTAACACTTTAATAATAAAAAAGTTCTTTTATGCATCATTTTATGCATAAAAATCAATATTGGTGAAAGTAACACTTTTATAATAAACAAAATTTACATCATTTTATGCATAAAAATCAATATTGATCAAAGCAACACTTTTATAATAAAAAAATTTATTTTATGCATAAAAATAAATATTGGTAAAAGTAACACTTTTATAAATAAAAAAAATCTTTTATGCATCATTTAATGCATAAAAATCAATATTGGTGAAAGTAACACTTTTATGATAAAAAAACTTCTTTTATGCATCATTTTATGCATAAAAATCAATTTTGATGAAAGTAACACTTTTATAATAAAAAAGAATCTTTAAGCATCATTTTATGCATAAAAATAAATAATGATGAAAGTAACATTTTTGGAGTAAAAAATTTTTTATGCATAAAAATCAATATTGATGAAAGTAACACTTTTATAATAAAAAACATTCTTATATGCATAAAAATCAATATTCATGAAAGTAACACTTTTATAAGAAACAAAAATTCTTTAATGCATCATTTTATGCATAAAAATCAATATTGGTGAAAATAACACTTTTATAATAAAAAAAATTCTTTTATGCATGCATAAAATTCAATATTGGTGAAAGTAACACTTTTATAATTAAAAAATTCTTTTATGCATCATTTTATGCATAAAAATCAATATTGGTGAAAGTAACACTTTTATAATAAAAAAAATTCTTTTATGCATGCATAAAATTCAATATTGGTGAAAGTAACACTTTTATAATTAAAAAATTCTTTTATGCATCATTTTATGCATAAAAATCAATATTGGTGAAAGTAACACTTTAATAATAAAAAAGTTCTTTTATGCATTGTTTTACGCAAAAAAATGAATATTGGTGAAAGTAACACTTTTCTTAAAAAAAAATTTCTTTTATGCATCTTTCTATGCATAAAAATCAATATTGGTGAAAGTAACACTTTTATAATTAAAAAAATCTTTTATTCATCATTTTATGCGTAAAAATCAATATTGATAAAAGTTATGCTTTTATAATTAAAAAAATTCTTTTATGGATCATTTTATGCATAAAAAAATATTGGTCAAAGTAACAGTTTTATTATAAAAAAACTTCTTTTATGCATCATTTCATGCATAAAAATCAATATTGGTGAAAGTAATACTTTTTTGATAAAAAAACTTCTTTTATGCATCATTTCATGCATAAAAATCAATATTGATGAAAGTAACACTTTTATAATTTAAAAATTCTTTTAAGCATCATTTTATGCATAAAAATCAATATTGATGAAAGTAACATTTTTTGCAATAAAATAATTCTTTTATGCATCATTTTATGCATAAAAATCAATATTGATGAAAGTAACACTTTTATAATAAAAAACATTCTTTTATGCATAAAAATTAATATTGATGAAAGTTACACTTTTATAAGAAAAAATAATTCTTTTATGCATCTTTTTATGCATAAAAATCAATATTGGTGAAAGTAACACTTTTATAATAATAAAAATTTCTTTTATGCATGCATAAAAATCAAAATTGGTTAAAGTAACACTGTTATAATAAAAACAAAATCTTTTATGCATAAAAATCAATATTGGTGAAAGTAACACTTCAATAATAAAAAAGTTCTTTTATGCAGAAAAATCAATATTGGTGAAAGTAACACTTCAATAATAAAAAAGTTCTTTTATGCATCATTTTATGCAAAAAAATCATTATTGGTGAAAGTAACACTTTTATAATAAAACAAATTCTTTTATGCATAAAATTCAATATTGATGAAAGTAACACTTTTATAATAAAAAAAATTCTTTTATGCATCATTTTATGCAAAAAAATATTGGTGAAAATAACACTTTTATAATAAAAAAAATTCTTTTATGCATCATTTTATGCATAAAAATCAATATTGGTGAAAGTATGAAAGTAACACTTTTACTATAAAAAAATTCTTTTATGCATCATTTTATGCATAAAAATCAATATTGATGAAAGTAACACTTTAATAATAAAAAAATTCTTTTATGCATCATTTTATGCATAAAAATCAATATTGGTGAAAGTAACACTTTTATAATTTAAAAAATTCTTTTATGCATCATTTTATGCATAAAAATTAGTATTAAAGAAAAAGATAATTTTATAATATAAAAATTCTTTTATGCATCATTTTATGCATAAAAATCAATATTGGTGAAAGTAACTCTTGTTTTGATATAAAAATTATGTATGCATTTTTTTATGCATAAAATCCAACTTGTATGGAAATAAAACTTTTATATAAAAGAAAATTCTTTTTTTGCATCTATTTATGCATAAAAAGCATTTTTGATGAAAGTAACACTTTTATAATAAAATAAATTCTTTTATGCATCATTTTATGCATAAAAATTAATATTGATGAAAGTAACACTTTTATAATAAAAAACAATTCTTTTATGCAGCATCATTTATGCATAAAAATTAATACTGGTGAGAGTAACACTTTTATAATTAAAAAAAAATCTTTTATGCATCATTTTATGCATAAAAATCAATATTAATGAAAGTAACACTTTTATAATAAAAAAATTCTTTTATGCATAAAAGTCAGTATTGGTGAAAGTAACACTTTCATAATTAAAAAAATCTTTTATGCATCATTTTATGCATAAAAATCAATATTGATGAAAGTAACACTTTTATAATAAAAAATTATTTCCAATATCCATCGTTCTATGCATAGAATTTAAATCTAATGAAAATCACACTTTTATAATTAAAAAATATCCAATATGCATCTTTCTATGCATAAAATTTAATTCTAATGAAAATCACACTTTTATAATAATAAAAAATATCTAATATGCATCTTTCTATGCATAGAATTTAATTCTTATGGAAATAACCCTTTTAATAAAAATATTTCTAATATGCATTTCTCTATGTTGCATAGAATAAAAATAACACTTTTAGTATACACAGATGTTGGGGATTACTCTTTTTGAATAATAAAAGATAAAACTTATTTCACAAAATTTAAGAAAATTTCACCATAATCTCCTTTGTATGGCTGACCATTTTTCAATTTTTTCTATCCTCAAGTTACTTAAAAATTATCCCAAATGGTTTAAAGCATTCTAAACTAATCAATTTTCACTTTTAAAAGAGAAACAATATGAAAAGTTTAATTCTAAGAATTTGATTACTTATCTAGGATAAAGAAAGGCTGAATTTAAGAATGAAGAGAGGGGGGAAGTCTTTCCAAAACAAGGCAAAACATCATTTTTTTTCATTTTAAAGAAAATAAAAATCAAAAAACCATTAAAAGGAATAAATAAAAAGTAGGATTCTTAGCTTATATGAATTTCTTTGAGCTTTCCTTTGTCTTCATGGTTTGAGGTATCTTCTCTTGTTTGCAACAAAAGTGGCCACCAATTCTTTTGAAGAGAAAAAGGTCAAAAACTAATGAATTATCATTAAATTCACTGTTTTTGGCTCTACGATGGAGTAGAGTGCACCCTCTTAAAACCACCTATATTGAACCACCCTCTTAAAACCACCTATATTGAACCCCTCAATTCCTTTGAACTCCTGGTTCTATCCCCAACCTGAGAGACACCATTTTGTTACAACCAAGATTTTACAGTCATAGGGCTTTCGTATAATTATAAAGGTAATCGCTTTATTAGTTGATAATATAACTTGCTAGACGGCAAGGTATTGATCATTAAGATAGGATGACATGGATTGGCCCTTGGATAAGCATTTTTATGTAAGAGAAAGGACGAAAATGTAAGAGAATACAACACATTGGGTAGTGTATGCAAGTAACTCTCACAAAAGAAGAAGTGGGATCTTACACACATCACTAAAATTTAACTCAAATTGCACAATAATAAAGATAGAGAGTAAGACAATATTCATTTTTATGTAAGAAAGGGGGGAAATGTAAGAGGATACAATGTGGGCAACTCTCACAAGAAGTGGGATCTTTCACATCACTAAAATTTAACTCAATAAAACATGATTAAGCTTCTACAAGGGGGAAGGCTTCTATTTATAGGAAAAAGTGAGCTTCTAACCAAGAAAATTAATTCTAGAATTTTCGAGATCAGTTTGGTCAAATTTTGACCATTTTTGGGTCAGTTTAGCTTACTTTTTGGAACTAAACTTGAATTAGGAGAGATGAGAGATGAGAGATGAAATATGGCTTACTTTTGGGTCAGTTTAGCTTACTTTTTAGAACTAAACTTGAATTAGGAGAGATGGACTAAACTTGAATTAGGACAGATGAGAGATGAAATATCTCAATATTTGAGAATTTAAAACTCCACCACACATGTGAAATAGGCACCTCCTTCATGAGGGGGAATCCCCACTCTGAGGTGTTGAAAATTCATTTTTTTAGTATTTCCTTTGGTCCTTACTGCACTCTTCATCTTATGTGAGTATTTACTTATTTTTGGGGGGATTTTCTTTATTTCTTCAATTTATCTCCTCCCTACATTTGGATTAATTTGATTGGCCCCTCAGATCCTTAATTTAAAATTTTCAAAAATCTGGACCCTTAGGATAAGGCCTTTTGAACAGATTATAATTTATTTCTAATGCACCTTTTGAAAAAAAATTTGAACTTCTATTTTGTGGGAATTTATTTTAATAAGAAGAGATTATTTTTCATCCAAAAATATCTAAAATTTACATAACCTCTCTCTAAAACATTTTCTCTCTCTAAGCCAAAATAGGTAGAAACAAGATCTTTTATTATTCTGAAGAGGGGATTGATTACAGGGGGAATATACTGGACATCTTGAGGGGATGGGGAGGAATCTTACCTTCTCTCCCACTTGAAAAATGCGAGATATCCTCATCTCACAAACTAGGGGTAATCCCGCAATAGTTTGGCTTCTTTCTCCCAGGTGGCATCTTCAAAAGGATAGAACTTCCATTTAACCAATAATTCTCTCAGAATTCTATTCATGAGAATCTTTTCTCTAACATCAAGGATCGCTTCAGGTTGGAGTTCCATCTGCCCTTGGGTTGAAGAAGTTAAGATTTCATCATCAAGCACATGATTCGGGCTTGATATATACTTTTGAAGAAGGCTGACATGAAATACATTATGTACTTTGAGATGAGACAAAAGAGCCTCGTAGGCTAAGTCACCTACTTTCTTTGTAATCAGATATGGCCCACAATATCTGGGGGATAACTTCTTGTACTTCCCAAGAGATAGAGAACTTCTTTTGGGGCGTACTCGAATGAAGACCATATCTGCTTCTTTGAGTTTTTTGTCTGTCCTCTTCTTATCTGCATATTGTTTCTGTCTATCTTGGTGGGCAGCTTTTATATCTTTGCGAATTGACTGCATTTGCTGCTCCATATCGCCAAGCATCTGTCTGGATATCTCGACCCTAATCAATGGGTCGGACCAAGTTAATGGAGTTAAGCAATCTTGTCCATATAGAGCTTTGAAAGGGCTCATCCCAATACTTCGGTGATAAGAAGCATTGTAGGCAAACTCGACTAGGTGCATATAACTTAGCCACTTCTTGGGTTCCCTGCCCACAGCATGACCGAAGTATATCTTCGATTACTTGGTTTACCCTTTCTGTTTGACCATCGGTTTCGGGGTGGTAAGCTGTGCTGAGATCCAAGGAAGTTCTTACTGCTTCAAAAAATGCAGTCCAAAATCTTGACGTAGATTTGGGGTGTCGATCACTTACTATTCTTCTGGGTAGGCCATGTAATCTGAAGAATTCCTTGAGGAACACGCTAAGATTTTCCTTGAGTTTGATGGCTTCAAGAACTGGCATTTTGTACGTGCGTAGGGCTACTGGCTGAGCTCCGAGAGTCAATTCTATCACATTATCTACTTCCCAAATTGGAGGCATCTTTGTTAATTCTGCTGGGAATAAATCATCATAATCACTTAACCATTCAGGTTCTTTAGCTTTTAACTTTGTGTCTACTGGATTCATAACTTTGACAACATAAATGATTTGCTTTTTTCTAAGTCCTTTTAGTAACTTAGAAGCCTTTACTAATTGCAAACTTGGGGATCCTGAAACTCCGGTTCCTTGAACTTTATTTTCGTGAAGGTCATGGAAGGAAATGGTTCCATTATGACAGTGAATGCAACTTGATTTTTATGGAGCCAATCCATTCCAAGGATCCCGTCGAAAACTCCTCACAACGAAAACTCCTCAAGGTATAACTCTGAACTTACAGTCAGTTAAATTCCCATCTAGATTGAACTGAATACGATCTGTCTTAAGGTGAGTGAAAAGAATCTTCCCACTGGCCTTCCTGCACTTTCACGCATTTACAGTCGCATTGACAGAATGATGGTTAGAGGGTGATTTACCTATCTAAAAGATCCATAAAGGTTGTGCCAAGTATTAGGAATGCAATGCAAGACATGGACACAACTAATGGCTCCTTATTTTTATAGTTTTCACAATTTTTAGAAAACAACTTGCATAGGTTTTCGTGATTTTTATTTTTAGACTAACTTACGAAAGCATCCTGGGGAAATGAAAGAATGAGTACTGCCTGAATCAATCAAAAGCTTAAAAGGCTTACCCTGATACTCAGCTGGAGTATGGATGACGGAGAATTGGCGATTTGGCCCTTGGTTTTCAATTGCTGCATAAATCTGTCCTCTTTCCTCTTCCACTACTTCTACTATTGTGATTGCTCTGGCTGCTTTATACAATGCACTATAGTTTGCAGGCGGCATCACTATACAAGTGTCATATAAGCGACATAAAAAGTTACTTCAAAAAAGTGACGGTTCCTATAACATAGTGTTTTCATGCTCAAATAAACATCATTTATACGACATTTGTAATTACATAAATGACACTTTTGTAAAAACCTATCATTTTGGCCTGTCGCTAAGGGGAGATTGTGTTATAGTAGGAGCTCTCCGGTGTGACAATAGAGTGAGGATGCAGATGATCAGCTAGCCACCGACAAGAGGAAGTTACAGATTACCACCATCTGTGGCTCTTTGGCAAAGTTCCCTATGACAAGTTAATCAGTCTCACAGTGGAAGATAAGGTGAGTGCTTCAAATTAACACATTTGGCATTGCTGTCGGAGAGGAGCTCTCTTTCATTATAAAATTAATAAATATGAAATTTATTATCATAAAAACAAGCTTAAATGAATCAACGTCATTCTAAATAGGTTAAAAATCATAAAAATGTTTAATTCTCCATCTCTAGCTTTTTAGGCTTAGAGTTTTGGGTAAGAAAATTAGATTAGAGTTATGGACTATCCTTCCAAGAAGGATTTAACCACCATAAAAGTGAGAATTCTTTCAAAAAGAGAGATTACAAATTAAAAAAAATACATTTAAGCATAAGAGATTAACATTAATTCATATTCAAACAAAATAAATCAATATAAGGGCATGGTTTTAAGAAGAAACCATGAATTAGAATGCTCCCCAAGCATGTGGAGATGTTGGAAAGAAGATTACCACCCAAGAAGAGAGTAAAACATCATTGTTTTAGGCTTACCCTTGGTTTTGTCTTGATTCTTTAAGGAGATGTGTAGCTCTCAAGGAAGAGGCTTGGCCACCAAGTAGAAGAGGGTAATCTCCAAGAGAAGAAGAGGATTAGTGAACCACCAAAGCTTCACAATGGGAGGCAAGGTAGAGGGATAATGGAATTACACTAGCAATACACTAAGATGAAAATACAAAGGAATGGGGTTATATTTATAGGTGAGGGAGGCCACCAACCAAGCCCAACTAGGATCTAGAGGCTTCCGGCTTTAGTTTGATTCAATTTGAACAAATTTTGGACTAGTTAGGCCCACTTTTTGATCTAGTTTGGAAGAGGAGAGAGGAGAGATAAAATATCTTATTTTTTTGAATTAAAAATTAGGAAAATGATGAGGATTCTAGGTGCCTCCTTCATGAGCTCCACTCACCCTCCTGAGGTGTCAAAATTCCCATTTTTATACTATTAAGTACTAGTACTAGTCAACTCTTCATTTTTGGTGGATTTTCTTTTATTCTTGCATTTTTCTTATTAAACCACTTGGATTAACCTCATTGGCCCATTATAACACTCTTTGGACCTTAATCCATAATTTTCTGAAAATAGGTATCCTTAGACTAAGGTGTCCAGTGCACATATTCAATTAATTTCGAATGCATATTGGAAAACTCTTTTTAAACTTCTGTTTTAGGGGAATTTATCTTAAATTTAAAGGATAACTCTGTATCCAAAAATATCTCAAAATTGTATTACCTCTCTCTAGAATATTTTCTCTCTAGGCCAAAAACAAGGAAAAATAATGTTTTCTTGTATTCTGAAAAAGGGGATGATCACAGGGGATTGAAAGGAGAACCTATACATCTTAGGGGCTGAGGAGGAACCTTACAAAAATGAAGAGACAAAACATCGCGTACAAGAAGATGAACTTGAAGAAATAAACCTAGGAGATGAAAAAGAGGCCATGACAGTCAAAGTTAGTGCAAAACTAATTCAAGAATTTAAGGAAAAACTTTTGGAACTATTGAAATCCTATAAAGATGTATTTGCTTGGAACTACACTGATATCAAGGGAATTGATCCCAGTTTCTATCAGCAAAAAATCAATCTGAGGATGTAATCCTAACTATGCCAACCAAGTCAAGGAAGAGATACATAAGCTATTGAAAGTGGGATTCACCTACCCGATAGACAAAGCAGAGTGGCTATCACCTATAGTCATGGTTCCCAAGAAAATTGAGAAGCTCAAAGTTTGCATAGACTATAGGAAGCTAAATGACTCTTTAATATTAGATCTATTCCCTCTATCATTCATAGACTCACTATTAGACGCTATAGGAGGGACACGATATATTCATTTCTGGATGGATTCAAAGGTTATAATCATGTATGTATGGATATGGAAGATGAATAAAAAATAGCATTTGTGAGACTGAATGGGAGGCATTCACTTCTAATGTGATGACCTTTAGACTCAAGAGAATGCTCTAGCTACATTACAGAGAATGCTGTAGAAAGTATTCTATGAATATTTGACCACCTTCATGAGGGTATTTGTGGATGACTTCAGTGTGTTTGGGAAAAAATAAGATCACATAAAGCATTTAATGATGTGTCTAGAGAAAAATACAGAAAAGAAAGATTGAGTCTTAACCTAGCTAAGGGCACCTTTGCAGTCACAAGTCACAAGTGGATTCTTGTTGGGAGACATAGTGTCTGGCGGGAAGGATTGATGGAGTTGACAAACATGGAAATCATGGTAAAGTTGTAACCACCTAAGAATAACAAGGAATTAGCCATATTATTGGGATTAATCATGTGGCACAACAAGTTCATGAGATTTTTGGCAAATGTAGCAATACCTGTGTATAGTCTAATCGTGAAGGATGTGGATTATGTCTCATTGGGATCATGTTAGGAAGTATTCCATAATCTAAAATGGATGTTGTTTTAACACATATTCTCCAATAGCCAAACTTTGGGCTAGTGTTCCATGTGTTCGTGGGTGGATGCCTATGACTTGGCCATAGGAAGTGCCTTAATGTAGGAATCACAGGTTATTTAGACATAGTGGTGGTGGCATTTGGGTGGGTAGCATTCACCTCAAGCACAATCCCTTCTAGCTCCTCAGGGATAGCTTGAAATTCACATTTGATGTTATTATCCTGAGTGAGAATTGTGTGTGAGAAATAACCCCACACGTTGAGGTCTTGGCCATCAGCATATAGCACATTCATTTTCCTAGGAGTGAGTGTGGATTGGCCTAAAGATTCCCAAACTCTTTTTGACACAGTATTATGTGTAGCATTGAGGTTAATCACTGCTTGGCTTTCGTTGAATGTTTTTGTGCACTAGGAAATCTAGCCAAATATTGATTGGATCCTAAACAAATACCATAGATTTTTTGGTTATTGACTCCCATTCATTTTCAAATTCATTCATTTGATTTTTAAACCTAAGCTCATATTCTCCTAGAGCACTTTCAAGTCTACATTTACTTGTCAAGGGCCGATCAAGAGTTTCAAGGTCATTGTTAGGGTACGCAACGCTAATTGCGTATGAAGATGTATACTGTTTACCCCTTCCCATTGGTTGTGTTGAAATTTATGTCTCATTTACATAGAGACTTTTAGTTTCTTTTTCTTTAAGCTTCTCCTTACAAAATAAGCCAATAACATTTTTCTACCTCTGTATAGCACATGTTCTCTCGAGCTAGCTTTGGCTTAGAGGTTGAGTTTCATTTGGCAAATCTAGCTCATTTTGAAAGGAAAATTGATAATCCTCAATTTCATCTTGTTTCTCTTGTGTGAACATTTGGAAATTCGATGGGGAGGAGTCAAAGGGTGACTCAGTCCATCCTTCAACGAGTCTCACTATGTTTCACTCTTGGAATTATTTGTTAGAGTCAATTATTCTTCATTTGGTTGAAAGGGTGCACATGCTTTTATTCCTTGTTTTCCCATCCAGTGGCATAGGAGAAAGATTTGTTTTTAGTTTTTATTTATGTCCCTCCATGAAGCACTTGCCTTCTAATGTCTTTGTTTGCTAGCAAAAAAGGAACTTGCTTTTTGCTATCAACATCATTAGTTTTACATGCGAGTTTCATTGTTTCTTGGACAATAATGTTCTTGCGTTTTGAGTTGACTTGAGTCTCTTTGGTGATACTGTTATAATTTTCCTCTCCTTATTTGAGCTTGTTTTGACGTCTACCGTTTTTTATTCTCCTTAATTTTGTTTGACTTCTGAGGTTCTAGATCCCTTGTCTTTGTTTGAGCTTTTGGTTGGTTTCAGGCTTGTTTGTCTCCGATTAGTTTCCATTTTGATTTTTGGGATTCATTATTTAGCTTTGGATCCTCATTGGTGTCACAACATTTTCTACAACCCATTTTAAAGTTTCAACATTGGCAGATTTTATTTTGGTTTGCACCTTTGCTTATAGTCATGTTAATGCATTACTGGTGGTTAACTACCCATTATGCACACTAACAAATGTTGGCTGGTGTAGCTTCGAATGTGTTTGGTATTGATGTGTTTAGTTTCGGACAGTCTTTGAACAAGTGGTGTAACATATATTGCTCACATAGGGGTTTCAAAGTGTTGGAAGCTGCTGGAGAGTGAGTGTTGGAAGCTACTGGAGAGTGAGTGTTACAGACTAGGAAATCTACTATCTTGTGTGGTCCATGATAGTAAAAGCACTAGAGTGATAATCTTGTCACGTCCTTAACAATTTCTACCCCTTGTTAAGTCATGTTAGGACTTGTCCATGTGCTCGGGGCTTACCTTATTTGTCATTTGGGGACTTGCCATCACCAGTTGGAATCGTAGGTCGCTACTTTCGTTGAGGGAAATCTTGGCTCCTTATCCTCTCCTTTTCATTACAACAACAAGGATAGTCTTGAGGTAATCACTCTCCCTCACCTCTCATGCTCACTAATTAGATAATCACAATCTTAATAATTAGCTAATCACAAAAGGCTCTTCAAGTAATAGAGGAAAATGGGGAGAGTCCTCAATTATAATAGAAATTTGATATATATACAATGCAATAGAAATTTGATATATATACAATGCAATAGTGTTCACACTCACTCAAAGTGTGTCCACTCAAGATGCCCAATGCAATATGCAATGCTTGGCTCATAATTTTGCCTTATACAATATGCAAATACACTTCTCATAATACATTCTTCATTATTTATCCTCACGAAGCTCTTACCTCTTTGTAAACACATCACTTCCGGCCATAGACAGGCATCGTGGCGCAATCGGATTAGGCGGTCAAAATTTGTGTAGATGAGCATAATGCATGTTTGTCGTTGCCGAGTAGTGTCCAAAACCATGTTAACCAAGGTGGTTTTAACAATCTCATTTTTGGCCAAGGGCACCAGATTTTCTAATGTGAGTTCTTGGATTTTCAGAGTTTGAGATTTTTGTTTCTCTAGATGATTTATTTGTATAGTATTTTGCTAAGTTGAATGTGGCACCGTTCCACCAAGGTTGGTGTACAACTTGTGTTTGGGATTTATTTGGTTCAACTACACAAGTATTTGGACAATGTGTGGTCTGATGTGAAAAAGGAATTGATAATGAGAGAGCACACACACATGAGAGAAAGCCCTAATTCATTAATGTAACCCTAACCATAGAGGGAAGCCATATCCACTCTCACACAATGCATATAATAGAAGAGGACTACACACCACACACTAAATGTGCTCTTTTCACACACCAGATAACCCTAACTAATGTCTACACACCAAGGCCACTTGGACGCGGGCATTTATTGCCACACACATGGTACTATCTACCATGCCAGCACATATCGTGCCTCGCTCTAGCTATCATCGAGCTTGTAATCTCATCAACCCCTCTCAAGATCATGATGTACAGCCATAGATGAAGATGAGATTGGCCTATCAACACTCCCCCTAAGCTCATCGCATGTCCTCCCAACATGGTACGGAAGTACTCAAACTTCTCTCTCTCAAGTGGCTTTATAAATATGTTGGCAACCTTCTCTCTCTCAAGTGGCTTTATAAATATGTCGGCAACCTTCTCTTCAGTCTTCACATACTTCAAGTCCAATGTACCATCCAAAACTTTCTCCTTGACAACAAAGTGATAGTCGGCCTCTATATGTTTGGTCCGCGCATGAAAAACTAGATTATGCTGCTCATGTTTTCACAATGTATGACAACCTTGCCCTCAATAGGCTCACCCAAATCAGCCACATGAGTTTCTTTAACCATACTCCTTCACATGCAGCTATGGTTGCTCCTCTGTACTTAGCCTCTATACTGGATAAAGCAACAGTGGGTTGCTTCTTGCTACTCGAACTCACCATGGCATTGCCAAATGTAAAGTCATAACCACTAGTAGATCTCCTATTATAAGAGCTACCTGCCTAATCTGCATCTGTGTAACCATATACATCTAAGCCTTTACCATGCTCATAAAGAAGACCATAATGTGCAGTGGTCTTGACATAATGCATGATCCATCTCACTGTGTCTAAATGAGGATTCCTAGGGCTTTGCATAAATTGACTCACTAGCCCCACAACATAACTCAAGTTTGGCCTTGTAATAGTCATGTAAATGAGGCTGCTAACCATCTTCCTATACATTGATGGATCTTCTACCTCTTCACCAAAATCAGCCCTCAACTTCACATTTTTCTCCAAGGGTGTACTCATGGGTTTACACCTAGTCATTCCATATCTAACCAACATATCCAATGCATATTGACACTGGACTAGCCATAGTCCTCCATGATCTTTGACCACTTCAATGCCAAGAAAATACCTCAGATCACCCAAGTCTTTCACGTCAAAGTGCCCACTCAATGCCTTCTTGTTGACATGCACAATATCTGTAGTGTGATCAACCTATCAGAATCAAGTCATCCACATAGATGACAACCACAACAATCCCATGATCTGTCTTCTTCACATATAGTGAAGAATCTGCCATAGAAACCTGAAAACAAATAGAGATAAGATATCGGCTTATCTTATCACTCTAAGCACGAGGTGCTTGTTTCAGCCCATAAAGTGCTTTCTTTAACCTGCATACATGAGTGGGATACCTTGGGTGTACATAACCCTCTCTCTTCTCCACCATAAAAACTTCCTCTTGCAAATCACCATTTAGAAATGCATTCTTGACATCCATTTGATGCATTTCCCAACCATTTGCTGCAGCCAAGGAAATAACTAATCTCATAGTCCCCATCTTCACCCCACTGGACTAGATGTCTCATCATCATAAATCTAAGCCTTGGGTCTGTGTGCATAACCCTTAGTAACTAGCCGTGCTTTATGATGCTCAACCAAACCATCTCATTTCACCTTATAAACCCATTTATAGCCGATGACATTCTTGCGTTGTGGTAAGGCAACCAAATCCCAAGTATCATTATAAACCAATGTGTCCATCTCCTCATCCATTACCTTTTCTCATACATGCTTTCCAATAGCTTCTGCATAGCATGTAGGCTCCACATGCTTTACTAAAGAAGTCATATATGCATAGTGCATAGAAAAACCACGATATGTCAACTTGTCAACTGGGTACATGACTCTCTGTGATCTCCATAAAGCCTGTGGATCACTTTGTACACCTATCACTCTAGCATGTAGAGGTACTTATCTCTCTTGCTTTGCACCTCTGGTGTGCATAAGACTGGTATGCCAAGCTCATCAAAACTCTTTGAACTAGATGACTCATATCCTCTAATGCTAATACCTTCAACTTTCTTCTTCCCTTTGTCCATAGCTTCTACTATCACGCCTCAAATGCCTTGACCATGGACGTACACTGCTACCACTTAACTCTTGTGGCCCAGACGTAGAAGTAGAACTTTCTTGTGGCAAGTCCACATGCACAACATCATCACTAGAATCATTGGCATCCTCATCTTTTGCTTTGTACCAACAACTAGCAAGCTCATCAAACACCACATCTCGTGAATTGAGCACTTACCTAGCATTTGGATTGTGACATTTGTATGCTTTTGCGATCGTGTGCATACCCAACAAAGATACACTTTTCTATCTTTGGATCCAGTTTCTTCCTCTTCTCATCTAGCACATGCACATAAGAAATGTTACCAGACACTTTTAGATGTCCAATGCTTGGCCTATATCCTATAAGACACATCTTTGGTGTACTTTCATGTATGGCAGCTGCTGTAGGTAAGCAAATACACCGTTGTGGCACATGCTTCTACCCAATAAAAGTTTGGCATGCTCTTCTCATTTAGGATTTCCCTAGCCACATCACCAATGACACTGTTTTTTCTCTCAACAACACCATTGTGCTGAGATGTGTACCTGCATGAAAGCTACCTTCTAATGCCCTTCTTCCTCAGGAAGTCCGCAAATGCATGTGAGGTATTTTCACCATCTCCATCTATCCTCAAGCATTTGATTCACCAACCATATTTCTTTTCTGCAAAAGCTTTGAAATCCATGAGCTTTGCTAACACTTCACGCTTCTCTTTAAGAAAATAGATCCAAGTTATCCTGCTATATTCATCAATGAAAGTTACATAGTACCTTTTTCCGCTAATGGATGGGCTCTGTGTAGGTCCCCATACGTCACTGTGAACAATCTCAAGTGGCCTGCTGCTCATGTTGCCTTCTCTAGGGAATGGCAACCTTGCTTGCTTTCCAAATTGGCAAGCACATTAGGAAAAATTTGGACTCACTTTTGGGCCTTTTAAGCTCTTTGAGATTCTAGGGAATATTCCATAAGGACCAATGAGGGTGAGGCTTCCGTAGGTTACTTTTTGGTGGGGAGGCCATAACTTGAGCATAAAAACTCCAAATTTGTCAAAGGTTGGTGCGTTAGAATCCTCTCATCAAGATCTTCCCAATGATATGTTACATGATATAGTTTTGAGGTACTATGGATAGAGTTATCCACGATCCCCCTTTTTGTAAATAGAATGATGACTTGGCATTTCTTAGAGGGCCAAAAAATGAGTCCACATTTTCCCTAATGTCACTTACATGCATACTCCCATCATATTTGAATCTGGGTAGACCACCAACTATGCCTCTTGATTGCATATTCTTCAACTTATGTATGTTCACATGCCCAATACATTTGTGCCACATCTCAATATCTTGGACCACATTACGGCTTTTAGAAAACATAGTTGATTTCAACTATGGAATACTTGCATCCAATTTGAATAACCTGCCTTCCTTCTTGTCCTTGGTAATGACTCTACAACCATTCTTCAAGTCTTCAACGAAGCATCCATGCTTGTTGAATCATACCTGTAATCCTTGTTCAACCATTTGACCAACAGAAGCCAAACTCTTTGTAATGGAAGGCACATATAAAACATATGACATAAACTTCACCTCGCCATTATGCATCACCAATGGCACACTTGCATGTTGAGTGTTATCAACTATCTCCACATATCCTTTTTCATCCATTGGTTGCATATACTCAAACCACTCACCATGGAAAGTCATGTGATTTGATGCTCCTGAATCCCTACCATGTATCATCACTGTCTCCAACACCATATTGGGAAAAATGGAAATTTTTCACAAGTTTGGGACACGTGGTCAAAAGTTTGGATTAACCATAACTTGAACACCACTAATCCAAAATGAGTGCTTTATAGCTCTTTAGATTTCATTTTTCAAGCGCTTTCCAACGATAGGTCATATGATAGGGTTTTGAGAAACTTACAAACATGTTATCCATGACCCCTTTTTTAAGTATTCAAAAATGGGAATTGGGAAATTTCCAAATTCACTAATATGGTGTTCTCCATGTGTCATCATAGAACCCACTAAATGCTTTATTGAAAACAAATGATTTTCACTATCATTATGACTGCTCGATGCAAAATTACCACCATGTGCTCTACCCCCTCTCAAATCATGTGGTTTGCGATAATAGTCACACAAACTTTCCACAATTGTGAAAATCCATGTGCTGCATAGATAATTGTTGGCCTTGCTAACGACCTCTTCCATGAGCATTACCTTGACCTCTTTGAGGTGTATAACCACGACCACCTCTAGCACTGAATGATGGTTGAAAATTCTATTGAGAATGTGGTGACCTATCCTGCCAACCACGTCCACATGTATGTCCTCTTGGACTCCCCCTGTGTCTTGCACCTCGATAAGTATAAAATGCTTGATCCCTTGCATTTTCATTGGTGCTAGATGAGGCACCTAAACTAAGTTTCATCTCTTCCACAATAAGCAGCAAAATAAGCTCATCAAAATTTGGGGAGTCTCCACCTCTAATAGAGGTTTCAAATACCTTATATTCCTTACCCAAGCCATTCACTCAATGTAATGGCTATACTAAATCATCATCATCCATGGGGGCACCAATAGATGCTAATGCATCAGCACATTTTTTGATCTCTTGAACATAATCATTTATGCTCCTATTGTTTCAAACCACACCATGTATCTTCTACTTCAGTTACATCTTCTTTGGTGTTATAGTCATATCATACATCTTCTTTGGTGTTATAGTCGTATCATACAACTTTACCAAAGTATCCCATGCATCCTTGGGATTATGTGTGTCCTATATATGGCATAACATGGTATTTGTCACATAAATTGAGAAATAGTGGCCCTCTTTGTCCAATTACGATGTGTTGTAAGCTGAGCAGGTGTTGCATTCATTTGGGGAACCCTTGGCTCCATCTCCTCACCTGTCACCAAGTCCATAGTCCTTTGCCTTTGAGTGAATTTGTCATACGATACTTCTAGATGCGAAAGTTGTGTCTATCAAGCTTCTCACTTTCCTGTTCAAGTAATATATAGTATATAAGTATATATATATGTAATTCAATAAACCAAAATCATTTGTTTAGAGTTTTCAAGTACCTGTCGACCGTATGGTCTCATGGCCATCTCAAATTGCACGTCCGTAATACATCCTTCGGCTCTGAAGAGGGCCCAGTGTCATGTCTACTATGTCGGTGCGAGCATACCTAGTATCGTGGGCTGTGGGCTTCCTCCCCATGACTCGTCGCTTGCTGTATCATAATCAAAACAATTTGTAAGATTAAAACAATCATAGAATCAATGAATTAAGTAAACAATCAAATAAAGTGGCAAGATACAAACTCTGCCTCCCATGACTCGACGCCGCTGTCCGAAATGCGAAGATCCAATGGTCTCCAGTTGGATCCATCGTGCCTCCACATGCTGCTGCGCCTGCTCTTCACGCCACCCTCTACTCGTTTCTTTGCCTCCTTCCACTCGCGTTTGTGGGCAGTGGGGCAGGTTTCTCGGCAGGATAGCCACCCGCAGCTACATTTAGCCCATCATCGTACGCGAGTTTCTTAAGGTGAGATCTTTTATTACTTAAGATCTCCCTATTTGCGTCCTTCCCCATACATCCGAGAATGTCGTAGGTGGGGGATTGGGGTACCGACTATGTACAACATCTATCACCTCCCCAACTAATCGGCTATTTTGATCTTTAAATCTAATAAAATAATTTCTGTACAAGTTTGAAACTACCCCACGCATGTACTCCATTACCTCTTTCCCCCTCGCATCCATCACTACCTCGCCCCTATCCGTAACATCATAGCAGATCACTCCCTCCACCTCTCTCACCTCCTCCTCCTCCTCATTGTCTCCTCTAACTCTTGTCCCTCTATGTCCTCTATCTCTATATTGCAACCAAATCAAGTTCAGAGTCTATTCCTCAAAACACAAGCAATGTTAAAGTTTGTCTTACAAAGCCGACAAGCGTAAATTTTTTTTTGAAAACGACCGACCACCGACAAATATTTCTTATAAAAAAAGCCCAGACAGGCTCCTACACAAGTAGACTCCCTGACTATCAAGGAAAGAGCGTTCTTCCTACAACTCCAACTATTTGGAATGTCGTTGAATAACCAAATGGAGACTTGGCTGGACACATGCTGTCCATATTTGGACCTAGATAGCACTCACCCTGACCATCAAGGAGGCTACAGCATTGCACCTTTTCAAATGCACTCCCTATATTTTTATGCTGGATCTGAAAGCTAAAAAATGTGTGTTTATTGGATACTCCCTTGAGCAAAAGGGATACAGGTGTTATAACCCTGCTACACGTGAGTTGAGGGTAAGCAGGGATGTTGTCTTTAATGAGATGAGCAGCTGGTATGCTGCTGAAAAAAAAGCTGTTGGGGCTGATGTGAGTGGAAGTGTGGTTGCACAAAATGCAGTTCAGCAATCACAGTCTTTGAGTGGACCAGGAGAGTCCCCATCTAGAGTCCCCATCTAGTGGGTCTGTTGATAGACCATGGAGTGGCAGGCTATGTCATAATACCAGTCCTGCAAATGTGATTAGTACATCATGTAAAGGAAAAGAGAAAGTGGTTGAGCCCCTTGGTATGCCTGACATTTCTGCAGGGCATTCTCATGTTGATGGAGAGTCTAGTGGCTCAGATATGAGCCTTGATGAGGAGCTTGGGATCCCAGCTATGAGAACACCTGGTGTAAAGAAGGCTATAGAAGCCATGAATGCAAAGCTGCGAAGATCTGGGAGAGTGAAAAATCCTGTGCAGAGATTTACCTATGATGGTTATACGACACATTCATCAATGCATGTGGGCTCAACAACCTGCACAACCTTTGCCATATATGGATGAGGAGATGGATGCACTATATGGAAATGAGACTTGGGATTTAGTGCAATTGCCTAAAGGCAAGAAAGCTATTGGATGCAAGTGGGTGTACAAAGTAAAACATAACAGTGATGGAAGCATAAACAGGTACAAGGCTAGATTGGTAGCCAAAGGATATGCGCAGACATATGGCATTGATTATGAGGAAACTTTTAGCCTAGCTGCCAAGATGGCAACAGTGAGAGTTGTAATAGCAGTGGCTGCGTCAAAGCAATGGTCTTTACATCAAATAGATGTAAAGAATGCATTCTTGCATGGGGATTTGCAAGAAGAGGTGTATATGTTGCAGCCACCTGGTTATGAGGATGTGGGTCACCCCGAGCATGTTTGCAGGTTGAAAAAAGCCTTGTATGGCTTAAAACAAGCACCAAGAGCATGGTCTGACAAGATTTTTGAATATCTTGTCACTATTGGCTTTCATGTAGCCAATGCAAATTTCTCGCTGTATGTGAGACATGGTGATAGAGGGGTTGTGCTTGTTGTCATCTATGTAGATGACTTGATCATTATGGGGGACCATGATGCAGAGATCTTTGATGTAAAGATCTTGCTTAGACAGAAGTTCAAGATGAAGGATCTAGGGGAGCTCAGATATTTCTTGGGCATTGAGGTGATTAGGTCACCACATGGTATTGGATTACTGCAGAGACAGTATGGCTTGGACATGTTGTCCAAGTATGATATGACAGGCTATAAGCCTATTTCTGTGCCATTGGATCAGAATGGCAAGTTGAGTGGAGATTCAGGAGAGATCTTGGAGGATCCTACTATGTATAGGTGCATAGTAGGAAGCTTGATCTGTATGACGATCACCAGACCAGATTTGAGCTATGCTGTTGGGTTGGTGAGTCAGTTTATGCAGGTTCCACAAAAACTGCATTTGGATTCAGTGCGACACATACTAAGGTATGTGAGGTCTACTTTGCATTGTGGATTATTCTATGAGACTGGGACAGAGATATGTGTACATGGGTACACAGATGCTGATTGGACTGGTAGTATCTCAGATAGAAGATCTACCAGTGGATTCATGTTTTCTTTCGGGAGTGCTGCTGTGACTTGGAGCAGCAAGAAGCAGCCTACGGTTGCTCTATTGAGTATAGAGGCCGAGTACAGAGGAGCTGCTATGGCAGCATGTGAGGTAGCTTGGTTGAGGAAGCTACTTGCAGATTTGGGTCTCTCAGTGGATAGACAAGTTGTCATTTTATGTGACAACATTAGCAGTATACAGTGGCCAGGAACCTAGTCTTTCATGCTCGTATGAAGCACATAGAGGTTCACTATACCATTTTGTTAGAGAAAAGGTCTTGGCAGGAGACCTTGACCTTGTTTATGTCAGCACAGAGGATCAAGTAGCTGACATCTTCACCAAAGCATTGGGTACAGAGAAGCTCCGCAGATTCAAGGCTTCACTTGAGATGGAGTTGAGCTCGAGGGGGAGTGTTGAGAGCTTGGTGTACATGAGATGGAGTTGAGCTCGAGGGGGAGTGTTGAGATATCAGCTCGTCTAGTGAGGCGGTGGACACTGATGACCCGGCTGGGGGATAGGGCCTACACTTACACCACTGGCATGGTTGGTGAGATCTTGGGTGATATGCGGCCAGTGGGATGACAGGCTATGTGACAGCCATTCTAGAGACTCGCATGGTTATAGCGCCAGCTCATTTAGTTGGGTTCACACTATAGAGAACCCGTGTATGTATTGCTTGAATATTGATGGAATCGACAACCTGGTTTCCCTTGAGCCATCTAGAATTGTTCTACTTTTGTGTGGCGCAGGCTCGGAGTTCATGTTCACAAATTCATCAAGTAGCGCTCTTGCCTCACTAGCATGTTGTAGGCCTCTCCTCAATACCCCTGTGTTTCCATGCAGATATTGACTGGAAAGACCCTTATCTCCCTACGATGCATTACAGGCGAATAGAGGTTATGCCTAGCTCCAATGGAATGCAAGCACTCCTTTCGTGCTAGGGACTCAACCTGGTTAGGTGCACGAAAGCTTATCCTCTAAAGGAGAGATGCCTATGGCTACCATCACATGACACTAGATTAAGCATACACACAAGCTCAACTTGCCCTCATTCCTACACACCCATTCATTCACAAATACAAGCAAGAGGAACACAATCACTATGCACACAAGCAAAGAGAAAGACCTCACTCCACTCCTATCTTCCTTTAAGCATGCACACACTCAAGCATCAAGCTTCCATGAAAGCTTCAAATCAGCCCACATACACAAAAACGAAATACTTAAAGCATGCATAAGAGTAAAATGATTAGAGAAGAGGATGAGAAAAACTCATGACATTGCTATTGATTCAATGAAGAGATTTATCTCATACAAAGATGTAAATGGGGTGAGAGAAGAGTCTTCACCTTTATGGAGAAGAGGGAGAGTATCTCTCTCAAAGGAGCTCTTGCATGAACTTAGCCCAATGTGTATGTGAGCTCTCAAATGAGCCACTATTTATACTAAAACTCCTAAAACTCCCAAAACTTCCCATGTGGGATTATTCTCAAGCCCACTCCCACACTCACCTACAACTTGAAACTCTCTACAAGAGCCCTAAATAAGAATGTCAAGTCTCTTGTTTTCCTGCTTCCATCTTTGTGTTGCATCCTTGCATTGATCACCACTCGTCACGCAACATTCCCCCCTTCCTATTTTGCGCACGTCCTCGAGCGCATAGATGCCAAGGAAGAGTAGCATCTCCAGTGTGTACCTGCAAGCAAAACGATAGGTGGTTTGTGTGTTCTTTTTTGTTTTGGAAAGCAAAAGTACCGACAGACAATAACAAAACAAGCAATTTTATTGAATAAGACATGGCAATAAACGTCCAATTAGTTAGAGGAAGGAAACATTGAAGCAGTGTAGGGATTGAATAGGTTAGTTCAAGCCTTAATAATTACTACCTGCAGAGCAGCTAACTAAAGTAAAGAATGTTTTATGCCAAATGTATTGTTCTTTTCCTAGAAGGCAAAAGACAACAGTTAATCGAGGGACTGTCAAGTAGTATACTCAGCCTATGCTAAGTCAAAGATGTCGGTTCAACACTAATAAATCTAACATAATTATGTAGTGGCAGACTCTTGATTTTGCTTAGTGTTTTGGTTTAATATTTTAAGCACAACGGCGACCATCCTGGATTAGACAAGCATTTCTCTTGGTGCCTTTCTGTCCCTTTTTTTTTCTTTTTTTTTCTTTTTTTTTTGGACAGGGCTCTCTTCAAGAGTATGTCGCACCCGTGGTATGTCTATTCCTTACTACACAAGGCATTGGTTTGGGAAAGGTATAGACCTCCCTCGCCTACCATGAATAACAAGGCAATAGGCCACAAACATATACACTTTTCTTTTATTTTTGTCATGCCAATTTTTGTTATGGAATGTTTATTAGATTGTCCCTAAGCAATGTCCTAGTAAGGGCAAGATATCCACTGACGGTCCTATGTTAATTTAGTCTCTTTGTCTTAGGTCTAGAACTCTACCTTTAGCATAAAACACTAATTACTTTGTATTGCTAAACGGGTAAAAACAATTACGGTCAAACTTACACTATCAAGTCTAAAGCCACTAAAATGCTATCCCTACTCTAGGGCACATGCACATATGCAATGCATCCAAAGACTTTCAAATGAGACAAATCTGGTTTTCTGCCAGTAAACCTCTCCTCTAGAGTTACATCATGTATGGCTGCAGTTGGAGTCCTGTTCATGATGTATACTACTGTAGAAATAGCCTCAGCCCAATAGCTATGTGGCATATTCTTCTCTTCCATCAATGCTCGCGCAATCTCAGCAATGTGCCTGTTTTTTCGCTCAGCAACTCCATTTTGTTGCAGAGTGTATCTGCATGTAAACTGTCTCCGAATACCATTCTTCTTCAAAAATTTAGAGAACTCATTGGATAAATACTCTCCCCCTCCATCTGACCTTAGGCACTTTACATATTTCCCTGTTTGCTTTTCAACCAAAACTCTGAAATTCTGAAAGTGAGTGAACACCTCACTCTTCTCCTTCATGAAATATACCCACACTTTCCTTGTGTGGTCATCAATAAACATCACATAATACCTGCAGACAGCAGCCTCCCATAGATATGGTCTTCGTAGGACCCCATACATCTGAATGCACAACATCTAGTGCATTTCTACTCACATATCTGTTACGTGGAAACACATGCTTAGTTTGCTTCCCAAATTGGCATGCTTCACATATTTTCTGCATACCTTCCACTTTAAATTTTGGCAGCCCTATCACAATTCCTTTAGTCTACATAGACTTCAATCTCTGCACATTCACATGTCCAATCCTTTTATGCCAAATCTCTATGTCTGCAACAATTCCTGAACCATTTGCAAACATCGCAGCACTCATTTCAGGCACGTCTACATTCAATGTAAACATTCTGCCCACTCTGTTGCCTTTTGCAACCAACCTGCACTTGTCTTTAAATTCTTCAACATAACAACCATCAGGGTTAAACCGAACCTACAAACTCTGCTCAATCATCTAGCCAACTGAAACCAGATTCTTTGTTATGTTCGGAACGTGAAGTACATCTGCAAGGTACTTCACTTTGCCATCCTGCATAGACAATGGCACATCTCCAACATGGGCAATTGGATGAGCAGTGTCATCCCCTATTTCCACAAAACCTGGTCTTTCCGGGTTTTTCATCTCCTTGAACCACTCCCCATGACTTGTCATGTGGTTCGAAGCACCTGAATCCACATACCATACATCATCTTTTTGTGCTGCATCAACATTTTCAGACATGGCATTCACAACATGTTGCATAACAAACAACCTTTCATTATCCTCATTATTTCTGCTTGAGGAGGATGCATAGTTGTTTTGCTGCACTTTCCCATTTTGCATGTCAGCCTGCTTCTTATAACATTCTGCCTGCACATGTCCAGGCTTACCATAACAATAGCATTCACGTGCATCATTATATTGCCTTTGCCAATTTCAACGGCCTCTTTGACTCCCCCTGCCTCTGAATTTGCCTCTTCCACCTGCGTGTTGTTGTTGTTGTTGTTGATTCTGGGACTGTTGTTGTTGTTGCTGCTGTCCATAATTTTGATTACCTGTTCGGCCACCTCCTTGACCACGTCCACGGCCTCCTCTACCTCGTCCTCTTCCTGAACTTGTGTAGAAGGCCTATTGCTCCGAACTATTTTTGGTTTGTGAAGACTGTTGGTCTTCACCCAAGCTCTTCTCTTCTATAATCAGCATAGACACCAAATCTGTAAAGTTGGGAATGTTTTCCCGAGTTTGAATAGACATCTTGAACGCCTTGTATTGTGGCCCGAGACCACGTAGACAGACTTCCACCTTGTAATCATCATCTACTGACACACCAATAGATGCAAGGGATTCCACAATACCCTTTATCTTCAGTGCATAGTCATTCACAGACATGCTCTTTTTCTCCATAGTATGAAGTTCATTCTTCAACTGTATCTTGCGTGCCTTGGTATTTGTTTCATAGAGTTTAACCAAGGTGTCCCATGCCTCCTTGGGGGACTTGGCATCCTGAATGTGCCCAATCATGGTGTCCTGTATACTAATGGATAGCCAATACATAACCTTCCTGGCTCCCTGGTTCCAGTCTTTAAACTCTTTCACATCTGTAGCAGTCGGATTTATATCCGGTATCTCCGGTGCCTCTTCATGCTCACCTTCTATGTAGTCCCAATAGCCCTTTCCCATCAGGAAATTCGTCAACCTGAACCTCCAAGCATGGAAGTTATTCTTATCAAGCTTCTCAGCCACAATCTGGGTTATCCCATCATTTGACATTTTGCCAAACACACAATTTTACCAGAAACAGCACTCTGGTTTATCCTGCACAAACTGCAGTATTTTCTATAGCGGTACTGTAGTACTCTCAAATGTCACAACCAGTGACTTCAATGTGCATACATACACCCAATGGCAATTGTTGACCTCTTTTGTAGCACCTACAGTGTCTGCACAGTCAATCTGTCTTCCTGCAGTTCTTAAAACAGAGTTCTGTAAAGAATCGATGACTTACCCGCAGTGCTCGAAATCGCCTGCTTTCTGAAAAACGGAGGTCCAGACGCGCCCGAAACGCATTTTCGGCCCAAAAAATATTGTCCGATAGGATTGTATAGTTACCCTATAGCTTTACTCCCGTGAAGAAAGCTCCTCAATCAGAGATCGTTTGCCGGTGCCTCCCATAGAGCTCCCGACAAGGGTGTAGTCACCAACACAAATGGGAAGAGTAGTTGAAGCTCTTACCCTCGTACCGCTTCCTGTGGTTCTCTTGCTTGCAGCTCAGCCCTTAGCACGAACCAGGCTCTGATACCATGAAAAGATGTAGGGGGGAAGACAGCTTGAGCTCTTGCAAGCACACACACGCACTCACAAAACCCTAATAGAGAACACACACAAGGTGAGAGGCTGAAAGTCTTCTACTTCTTCACTCAACACTCAACACTCAACACACCATATACAAGATAAGAGTGCACACAATGTGAAAGGTACTCAACCAATACATACACGGGTTCTCTATAGTGTGAACCCAACTAAATGAGCTGACGCTATAACTATGCCAGTCTCTAGAATGGCTGTCCACAGCCTGTCATCCCACTGGCCGCATATCACCCAAGATCTCACCAACCATGCCAGTGGTGTAAGCATGGGGCCTATCCCCCAGGCGGGTCATCAGTGTCCACCGCCTCACTAGACGAGCTCGATATCTCAACATTGTGTAGTGGTCTCAAGGCAAAACTAGAAGCCAAACCTAGTCTAGAAGAAAGAGTAATGCTCCTCAGTGAAAGAGATATTCACATGCAACAACAACAAAGTTGCAGGAGCTTATACTATGCATGGCGCATATTTTCAGAAACCCAACCACAAAAGTATGTATGCATCATCCATGACAAGATGGATCAAAAGAAAACAGCCATTCCCAGACTACGGGGCCTTCCCAAGGGTGTGGATTCGGGATATAATTTACCAATTGCATTGATTGGTATGATCACTCATGGACATGCAGAAGGTCATTATGGACACTTTATTTTTTTATGGCCATCTGATCCCAATCTAGCAATTGGCTCAATCGCAAGTTGTTTACATAACTTAGAGAGGATGGATAAGCATCCTCTTGGTGATCTAGTAACAAATGGGCTTCCAAGGAGCAATGTTTCACTTCTACATGCTTTAAATTCAAGGACAGCTTTAGACAACCACAATCTGAGTGATGGTAAAGATCCCATTGTTGAACCATGTATAAATCAGGGAGACACAATGAATTGGGTTTCCTCGTTTCGCAAGTTGCCAGAAAACTTGTTGCTACAACTAGATAATTGTGCTGGAGAAAATAAAAATCAGTAGTTATTTGCCTATTTGTCATTTCTTGTTGCACGGGGTGCTTTCAAAACTATACAGTTGGGATTTCCAATGGTCGGACATACACATGAGGATATAGATGCCGTGTTTAGCAGGTTTTCAGAGAAATTAAGAGTGGGGCAAACCTTTACTTTACCACATTTGATGGATACTCTAAGAACCAGCTCAACTTCTTCTCCAGCTCCCTTCTTGCTTACAGAGGTCCCTGACTTCAAGGCATATTGTGATGGCTACATTTGTGATGGGCAAGAAGCACTTACAGGTCACTCCAAACCACTTCTATTCAGGTTCTTCATGGAAGGAGACACACCGGTAATGCAATTTAAGGCACATGTAGCTATTCGTAATTGGAGTGGAAGTATCCGTCTTTGGAAGACAGACAGTGAAGGTAAACCAAGGTTACCAAAAGGAGATCCACCTCTACTACCAATGGCCAAGCATATAAAGATGCATGCAGAAGTAATATCAAGATTGAAGGGTTACATAAAATTTTGGCAGAATCTAAGTAATGGTTCATTTGTGCCAAGATATTATAGGCCCGTGATAGATTATTGGAGTAATGTAATCGAAGAGCTTGGAAAACCAATTATACAATCAGAGGCAAGAAAGTACACAGATTTTTGGCCAAAATCTAAAGGGTCCCATCAATTAGATGATATGAATGTTGAACAATTGCAGGCACAAAGATTCTTAGGTATTGAAGAACATAATGATCATTATTGTGGGCCTGCACGTGATAAACCAAGGGAGGCATTTAACCCTATGCTACATGTTCAGCAAGGACACTTTGTCATTCTGCACTCAGATGACACAAACATCTATCTAGTTTGGCTTGCTATGGCTGAATCGGATATTGATGATGAGCCTACATCACCAAATTACAAGAAACTCTTGATTCAATATTGGGGACCTTGTGCAAGGAAGAAAGGTTTGACAGATACTCAAGCTTATGCTGATTGTTGGGCTGATTGTTTTGGAAGGGATATTGGCAAATTAATGAGGCAGAACAACAAGTATGGGAAAATGCTGATGCAATTCTTTGGTCGTGGAGACCAAGGAATCCACCACCATACAAAAGAATCAAGATACCAGAAAAGGAAGCCCGTAAAGCAAAAGCATGCTTAGGCTTGGCTTGTGAGGATGAAGCTCATATTGATGGTTCCTTCAATGAGGAGTAGCATTTATAGATTCAATATTGACAATGTGGATTTTTAGGTTATAACTCTAATATCCAAAAGAGATGTACTTTGGTATCTTCTTTATTTTTTATTTTTACTTATTGAATGAAATTTTTCTTTGTGCCTCCTACATTTTTTTGATATAATAATGTTTCTATCTTATTTGTTCAATTGTTTCATAAATTTTGTGCAGTGTACAACTCACTTGGTGCTGCGAGGTCCTAGCAAAGAAACAAATACCACTTTCTTATTAATGGTGTTTATCAATACCACCTTCCTACATGATTATCAAACAGTTACTCCTTTCAAATATGTTTATGCACAAATATTAATACCACTTTTTTGGTTTGAACGGTGATTATCAACACTACCTTCCTCCGTTCTATATTAATAAATTCCACAATAACTTTTCCCACATTAAGTGGGAAGTTCCCATAAAACATGAAACCTATCAATTTCAAAATTCCCATAATGCGGGATATTTCCCATAATACCTAATATGGTCAAACTTCATCTCCCTCCGCCCTCTTCCCCCCCACTTCATCTCCCTAATAAAACATGAAACCTATCAATTTCAAAATTCCCATAATGCAGGATTTTTTCCATAATACCTAATACGGTCTTACTTCATCTCCCTCCGCCCTCTTCCCCCCCACTACCCCTTAGTTTAGATAATCCACATGAACCCGCCCTTCTTGAGTCCCCTTCTCTTCTACAAGAACCCACCCCTTCTCCTTTGGGCGCCCATCGTGTGGACTATCAAAGTCAGGGGCACATCGTCGTGCCCATGCAATCTTCCATTCCTATTTCAAAGACCTCACACCTTGATCACAGGCATGTGTGCTTGATGCTTTGATTGATCTGCACAACATGGCCAATTGCAAGGCACTTTCCGACATTGGAGATCGAAGAGAGAGGAGAGCTGGCATGGTGGTGCTACAAAGTGTTCGTCATTCCTATATAGTTAACAAGAAGAGGAACTCTGGGGACGCTTTGGCTGCTCGACGGGCTATTGTGGCAGCCATAAGTAGCTCCCAAATGAAGGGTAAGGTGAGTGACACATCTCGCATCCTTTCCATAGCACCACACGCAGTTAGAGTTGGGTCTATTAGATGACAAAGAGGTTGGTGCTGTGGGCGAGTAGTGGTCGTGTAGCTAGGCATGATCGCCTTCTAGATGAAACTACTAGAGCCTTGATAGAAAGTTTTTGGGAGGAGAATTTTCGTGCCTCACCAGTTTTCACCAGTTTTCAAGAAGAAAGCTTTGCGTAAGAGAGTGACAAGAGGAGTGTTCATTGAGCACGGTGCTTGCTTTCTTGAAATGACCTAAACAGAGTTGTATTCTCAGTTTGTGGCATCGTATCCAAAGCTTAAAATTGGGCAAAGGTCATTTGAGGGGTGTAAGCCTTGGTTTGTGAGGTACTCACGTCAGCGTGACACATGTTGTTATCGCTACCATGTTGAGTTCAAACTTTTTAATGATGTGTTCCATTCTCTTAGTGGGCATAGAGAGTTGCCTCGTAGTCCTTGTGATTTCATCCACTCTCTTTTGTGTGCATGCATGGAGGATGCCCAGTTCCATAGGATGCCTTGTGTGGAGAGCAATTGCACATTATGTGGTTCACTTGCACATCTACAGATGGTAGATCTTGATGCAAGTGACCAAGAGATAGTGCCATGGCAACGTTATGAGGGGTGGTTGCAAGATCAGGGTACCCAGTTTTGTCCACTCAGGCACCCTGTAAACAGTAAAAAAACAGGCATTTGTTTACCTTTATTAGTGGCTAATCTCTCCTAGTAAATGAAGGAATTTCGTTTCAAGTTCTTTTGTTGGAACATCATATTCAAAGTTGGAAATATAGTTGCATAATTTAATTAAGCATTAGATAGCCAAAAGTCCTCATTTTCTTAGGTACAAAGTCAATGTATACACCCTGTCCTAAATTTGAACTGATTCCATAAAATGCTAATATCTTTTACATATAAACTCATATAAGATTCCCACTTTGTACCTTAGATCTTCACATAATATGGAGCTTAACTTGATTTTTTGAGAAAATTTTAAGATATTTGTCTATTTTCTTTAAATATTTCAAGGTCTTTAAAGTGTTATAATATACGCCACTTTTTGTACCCACAATAGCTACCACTTAAAATCCTCAATCCTGTAGATCAAAAGAGTGGGTAGATACTGAGACATTAGTAGAATGTGGTGGTGGTTAATAAAAATTGCAAATCCAATGGTCAGATTTTTAATGATCTCTTTTTTAAAATTCTTCTAGACTATCAGAAGGCCTGCAAATATTAATAATCGTATTAGTAAAATTACATTTTTGATGTGAATCATATAAAACCTATAGGGACTAGTGTGCTTGTAATGGTGCATCTATGGAAAAATAAATTGGATCACTCTAAGTATGGAAAGATCATTTTTTATCATTTCATCATATTTTTTATTAATTTTGATTAATTAGACTAATTTATATTAATTTAAGTTATATTGGGTTAATTTAAGGACAAGTGTATTTTCTATTATTTGCTTGATCTCATTTTAAGTATCTTGCCCCCCAAAACTTCCTCTCCAAGGATTGTCCCAATCCAGCATAAACTGGATAAAACTGGACACCCTGATCTTGCAACAACCCTGAGTATGTGACACACCAGCTCCAGAGTGGTGGGGACAATCCAGGAAGTTGCACCTCAAAAGCCGGAGGGAGGAATATTACACTCTAATACATGGCATCTGTTTCCATGGATGCTCAAGCCTTACATGCCTAATCTAATCCTTGATATGATTCATCGCTTGGGAAACCAAAGCCAAGAAACACCATATTCCCTAATATAACTTACAAAAGTTGTTCCCATATTTCATAAAGGAAGAGAAATTCTAGGTAAGATCTTAGATGAGGGATGACATCCTTTTAATGGTTATGGTTTTGTGTTGTGGGCAACTTACTTGGAGTAATCACTTGTCTTACTAGTTGTCAATTTGGTTCTTAAAAAATATTTTTTTGAAATTATTCCTTTCTCCCTTTAAACCATCCAACTTTATCTTAATTAAATAGGAGATATTTGAAAATATCAAAATCTGTTACCTCACACCAAATTTTGGGTTTCACTAAAACATCCAAAAGTTGATTACTTTTTTGGCAACTGTGAAATGATATTGTAAAGGCTTTGAAAAACTCCAAAACATGACCAGTACAAGGCTCTGTATTCCAACTCTACCTTTAACTTCAAAAAGTCCAAAACATGACTAGTACAAGGATCAATATTCCAACGTTGCCTTCAACTTCAAAACCAAAGTCCTACAAGATGTACCTTGGCCTTGAAGTGAAACCCCTTAGGCAGGATGTTCTTTTTGGGGTGGAACCCAATTCTAAAAAGCTGGGGTTGTTTCGAAGGTGGAACCAAGTTCTTTAGAAGGTCAGTATATGGCTGCTTCGCATCATGTAGGTGGTAGTATTTTATACTCGTAGCTAATCTATGCATAATAATATGAATCATCTTAGGTGATTCTATGCATAAGAAGATGAATTTGGTGCTGTAGGCATGCCATAGTGGGGTGAATGTGTAGCTAAGCCCCCTTTTTGACCATTCAAATTCATTTTTTCAATGAGATTTTTCTAAATCAGCATTAAGATAGTATTAAATTTTTATTTCTTGAGATGATGATAAGAAGGATGTCTATTTCATGGTGGGGAAAAAAATTCTTGAGATGATGATAAGAAGGATGTCTATTTCATGGTGGGGAAAAAATTTCTCATCTTTATTTCTTGAGATGATGATAAGAAGGATGTCTATTTCATTGTAGGGAAAAAATTTCTTGAGATGATGATAAGAAGGATGTCTATTTCATGGCGGGGAAAAAATTTCTTGAGGTGATGATAAGAAGGATGTCTATTTCATGGCGGGGAAAAAATTTCTCATCTTTATTTCTTGAGATGATGATAAGAAGGATGTCTATTTCATGGTGGGGAAAAAATTTCTCGTCTGAGATGATGATAAGAAGGATGTCTATTTCATGGTGGGGAAAAAATTTCTCATCTTTATGGTTCTCTCACTCTCCTTTCTCTCTCTCTCTCTGTCTCTCTCTCTCTCTCTCCCTCTCACTCACTCACTCACACATGCACACACACACAAACATGCACCAAGGGCCTGGTAAAATACAAGAAGTAACATAATATTAATCCACGCTAGTAAAATATAACAAGTCATATATAGGAGCAGTTAAAGCCCTTGTCTATTGGAAGAAGCGCCTATGGAGATTGCAGCAAGGTCAAGAGTAAAGAATGTTGTTTATGTAATGCAAGACAAAGGCTGCAAGAGATGGCACATGATTATACCTAGTCTCTAATCCATGACATCTATCTCCATGGATGCTCATGCCTTACATGCCCAATCTAATCCTTGATATGATTCATCGCTTGGGAAACCAAAAGCACGAAACACCATATATGTTGCTCCCATATTTCATAAAGAAACAGAAATTCTAGGTACGATCTTATATGAGGGATGCCATGCTTTTAATGGTTATGGTTTTGTGTTGTGGGCAACTTGCTTGGAGTAATCACTTGTATTACTAGTTGTCAATTTGGTCCTTAAAAAATTGTTAAATTTCTGAAATCATTCCTTTCTCCCTTTAAACCATCCAACTTTACCTTAATGGCATAGGAGATATTTGAAAATATCAAAATTTCTTACCTCACACCAAATTTTGGGTTGCACTGAAACGTCCAAAAGTTGATTACTTTTTTGCCATGTGTGTAATGATACTATAAAGGCTTTAAAGGCTTTGAAAAACTCCAAAACGTGACTATTACAAGGCTCACTATTCCAACTCTGCCTTCCAACTTCAAAACTAAAGGCCTACAAGACGTAGCTTGGCCTTGCGGTAAAATCCCTTGGGCAAGACTTTTTTTATTTATTTTTAAAGGTGGAACCCAGTTCTAAAAAGATGGTGTTGTTTCTAAGGTGTTCTTGAGAAGTTCGGACGATGATGCACGCAGCACTGAAAGTTTGGGCAAGCCTTAAGCTCTTGATGTAACGTGAAAATATTTGGATAATATCCCTTGGGCAAGACTTCTGGCCTGCTCGGGAGCGCTTGCCCGGACTTCATGCGTTTGATAATAAAAGAGCCACTTGCCAAACGCCAAATCAGAGAATGGTTCACAACAGCATTAGCTAATTAAGTAGAGTTCAAAAGCTGGTCTTGCGTAGTGGGAAAGAAGATGATGCAGCTTTGCTCGGAGGCGCTGCAGATTGAGTCCTATATAGGCATGGGGGATCATACTGTGGGCGCTTGGAGCAGTCAGCGAACGTTATTGGTTGGAGCCATCCGATCAGTGGGAGAATGGATTAGGAAGTGGGAGAGTCAGCTACCCAAGCCGCTTGTGCGGGCAATTGGGAGCAGTGCAGCCAAGGGCCGAAGATTGCTTGAGGAATCTGCATGCGGTCGCGGGGAGAGCAGCAACAGCGGCTGGCTGATGAGAGCCGTTGCCAAAGCAGAGAGCAGGGAGGAGTTCTCGGAATTTTGTGGAGAGTGTGGATAGCTTCGTGGAGAGTGTCAACGAGCAGCTGGACCAAGATCTTACTTCTGTGCAAGATGGAGAATTAAGGTCCGAACTATGCCATGAGCGTCGAAGCAAAGGACCTTGCCCAACGCTTGAGATCCATGCTGCTGGAGCAACTGCCCGAGGCAGCTGCAAAAGATCGTCAGGATTTGGTGAATCGCTTGGAGAGGCATTGCATCCAGGAGGAAGGACCGGAAAGCCCAACAGAGGTGAGAACGGCTAGGTACTTGTTGGAGCGCCTCAAGCATAAGAACGTCCTCGAAGTGGATAGCTCTACCCTCATATACATAGAGAAGATCGGTGAAGGCTCATATGGATCTGTTTTTAAGGCGACTTGGCAGGGCATTACTATTGCCGTGAAGGAGTACAACAGCAGGGCAGATTTCGACATCGAATTGGACAATATGGTAGGCCTAAGCCACATGAATGTCATTCGCATCATAGGCTATTACACCATGGAACATGGAAGGAATCCGTGTCTGCTAATGGAATACATGAAAGGCGACCTGGATGAATTCATTCAGCAGCTAGAGGAAGAGCTGCAGCTTCCCTTACCTGTTTCAATAGAGATCATGCTTCAGGTATCCAAAGGAATGGCTTACTTACATGAAAAACAGATCATACACCGTGATCTGAAGCCTGGTAATATCCTCCTCAATCGTTGGCCCAGCGACTCTCAAGGCTATTTTACGGCCAAGATAGCGGATTTCGGCACCTCACGGACCCAGTTCGACACAGCAAGGCTGACTCACGTAACAGGCAAGAAGGGCACAACCAATTAAATGGCGCCGGCCGGAGGTCTGGATTGCCAACGAAGACGGGGACAAGGAAGCTCTCTACTCCAAAAAAGCGGACGTGTATAGCTTTGGCATGGTGTGCTACAAGGTTCTCACTGGCTCCACTCCAGCCGTCCGCGCCAAGCACGCGGCCACATCAGGAACACGGCCACCACTGCTCCCCTCATTGAGCTGTCCCCGTACCTTGGTGTATTTCATCAACAGATGCTGGGACGGTGACGCTGCCAAACGTCCCACTTTTCATGAAATCTGTAATTTTCTCGGAGTCGTGAAGTCCTTGGTGCTCACCACGCCATTCGGAGAGCTCACCCTCACTCCTGGGCTCCCGGACAAGGCAGTGGGGATGCTTGTGGAGTTTCTAGGAAAAGAGTGGTTGTTTGAGGAAGCCGTGACCGGGAGTATTGCAGCGCTACTCCCTTGGCTGAGCCGCTGTGAGCAGGATTGCGAGTTCCTGCTGAAGATCGGCAATCAGTTGGCCAATTGGAAAGGCCCTCACCACGACTACGATTCAGGTTTATTTGATGATTCATGTTTTTGCAAACAATTTAATATTATTTTCGTCTCATTGAGTATATTGCACCGTCGCAGGTATGCGTCGGAGAAAGGAAGCACGGGAGAGGCAGTGTGGAGAATGGGAATGGTGGTGGAAATGGGCGGCGTGGTGGTGCCAGGGAGAGAGCCGGGAGTCCTGGCGTTCGAGTATTACAAGAGCGCAGCTGACGAGGGGGAGGACGCAAACGCTATGGTGGAAGCAGGGAGATGCCTGTGCTTAAGCATTGGCGTGAAAGAAGACAAGGAAGCAGGGCGTCACTACTTTGAGAAAGCGGAGGCGGAGCAGAGAAAGAGCAGGCGCGCGCTGGCATGTGTGGCGGAGCTAATCGACATGTGCATGAACGGCAACAGCCCTAACGACGCCAACCACGCCAGTTCCCGCCTTTGGCAGCTCACTTTCACGGAGGAAGCTGGCCGTGCAATAGTGGCTGCCCCCCACTGCATCAACGTCCCCAGGATGGTCGAGGCGATCGCTCAGGCGGACGTGCCCGACTACCCCTGCAAGAAGCAGCTCATTAACTGCTTCCAAAACATGCTTCTGAATAACGGACACATACGTGCCACCTTGGTGTACAGAAATGGACTGGAAACCATGATGGAGCTTCTTCGTAAGCACAGCGGCTGGAACCTTCTACCTCGAATCAGTGCCGAGGAGAAGAGGGGGAGCAGGGAGATCAGGGGGGCCATCCAGGCAGTCGTATTTTGTTTATCCAGGGCCAACGACGACAGCGCGACCACGGCTGTGGCGGCTGCTGTCCGTGCAGGTGCCATCCGGCACTTCGCAACGGACGTCCTCGAATACTCGGACGTTTGCATCGGTAGCAGCCCCGGTCGCATTTGGCTTCAAGACACAGAGAATGAAAATTCCTTCATGTACAGAATTACCCTCTTGCTCGAGAGAAATATCGTCATATTCCTGATGGTTGAATAAAAGGTATCGAAAAAGTGTGAAATCTTGATCCTCGAAGCTTTAATTTAATGTGCGAAGTAACCTTCGAGAAAAACGTTTGATGTAGCGCCTAATGCTCTTATTGCTCTTAATTTGCGAAAGATGTAGCTGTCAGGACTATGGTCCTACGGAAGTCGAACCCTAGCATAAGTTAATAGCTTTCGGAGTCTCGAGAGTATTATTAGTGCTAGTGGGGTTCAGGGGTTAATGGGCGTCAGGGTTTGGTCGATGTGTGTACACATCTAAGTTAGCACGGCTCTTAAGTAAGATGGGCGGCCGGGCTAGGAGGTGTGGACACAGGCCAGGGTTTTGGTATAAAACCCAACGAGAAACCCTAACTCGTCATTATATGGTTGGGAGGTGAACTGACTTCCACCCTCTCTTCTTCTCCACGCCTAGGCTATGGCGGCTTGAGGAAGACGCAGCCGTAGCGGAGGCGTTACACTGGTATCAGAGCCAGCGGCGGTGACCGACGTGACCTGCACGAGAAAGAGCTCAACGTCGCAGCAAAAGAAACGAGCGCAGCCGCCGCCCGTACGGTGACCTACACGAGCGCAGCCGCAGCCTACGCGCGCCTGCGTGAACAGCCCACAGCGAGCATCTCCGCCGCCCACCCGTCGTCCGTACGGCCTCACCAGACGGCGACCAAGGCAGACCGGCAGTCCTCGAAGGCGATCGGTGAGCGATCGTTGGCGTGCCGTTGGCGAGCGCGCGAGAATTCTCCCTTACTTGAGTGGCACAAGGGGGAGGCTTCACCATCCAAGGAGTGGGGTTTTGAACCCACCACCTCAAGCTCCAAGGCAAGTGTGCTAGCCACTTCACCTTTTCACTTGTGTTGTTCTTCTCTTCAAAAGAGCTCTACTTATTCTTTCAAGGGAGGACACAAACTACAAGGAAAGTGACACAAACTACAAGGAAAGTGACCTTTTCACCTTCAACTTTCCTTCTTTCAATTTGTGAGAGGAGTTTTCTATGCTCCAAGTTTGGAAGTTTTTGGTGGACGGATCTTCAATGACATGCTACATGCAACACACTTTTTTGCATGCATGTGTTGATTGACAACTCAAGTGGTGATTTCTTCTCGATTTCCGTGCATGCAAGAGGAATTCTTCTACGATGCTTCAATTGGAGTTCGCTTTTGAAGGTAATCCGTTCTCTATTTGTAAGCACGTGCATACCATGGCCTCAGCGGAACCGTCTCATGTTCACTTCGATTTTGAGAATGATATGCATGATGTTAGTGAGGCACACCCTTTGGGTGGTGGTGTGGGTGATTCGCGACAGGCCGTTGCGCCTGATCGGGATGACAACATGACTGATGCCGAAGGGGGTGCGAGTCCAATAGATGATTATGGTTTGGTAGACACGGTAGAGTTTGGGCGTCTCACTTCAAGGGTAGTTGCACTTGAGCGCACTATAACAAATGTCAATACCAATCTCACAAACATGAGCACGCTTTTTACTGAATTTATGGCACGTTTTGCAAGTGGATCGGCGGCAAGTGGAGGGCCTATTCCGATAGTTATGCCTCCTCTTGTTCCAAATCCTATAGTAGAATCTATTGCACCATCTGCAACGCAGGAAGGGGCTATGTTGAAAAACGTGAAGCCGCCTGTGTTTAAGGGAGAGGAGCGCGATCGTAACAAGGATGCGGTCCATACATTTTTACACAAGTGGACGGACTTGCATCGCTTACGCCGCACTCCCGCTGCTGTTATGGTCACTGAGACAAGTCTCACACTTGAAGGTAAAGCCTACAAGTGGTGGATGAGTCTACCTATTGAAACTCGCCCTAAGACTTGGGAGGAGTTTGCGGCAGCATTTAAAAAGGAGTTCTTATCGCAAAAGGAGAAAGATCAGAGTTGGACAGCCTGGGACAAGTGCAAGATGGAAGGTCTTACACTTAATCAGTATGTGTCCAAATACCGTGAAGTCATTCTCAAGCTAGATGGTTTGGACGACTTTCAAAAGGTTCGTGGGTTTGTTAGAGGCCTTGATAAAGAATATCAGGCAAAGGTTAAAACCCAATATCCTAAAACTTTGGAAGCGGCTATCCAAAGTGCCCTTATCTTTGATGACACCATGGATAAGAAGGGCATGGATAGACCGGCCAAATTCAATGGCTCGCAATTTAATGCTAATAAGCGTAAACTTGCCAGCAATTCTACTAAAAACACAAAGAAGTCTAAAGGGTCAAGTGGTCCGTTGTCTCCACAAGACTTTGAACGGGCCAAGAAGGAGAAACTATGTTATCATTGCTTAAGTAGTGATCATGAGAAGAAAAATTGTCCACAGTTGCCTCGCAAGAATAAGGATAAGGAGAAGGTCAAGGAGAAGGCTGTACACATGGTGCAAACACTTCCCTTGGATGCTGATCCTAAGTATTCTGCGGTAGAGGTTTCGCACACTGCCGAGATGCATGAGTGTAATCTCACTGCATCTATGTGGCAAGAGACAGTTGGACCACATGATTTGGTCCGTATGCATGGCTCCATTTATGGTCATTGAGTACGTATTCTCATTGATGATGGTGCCACGCACAATTTCTTGAACTATGCATTAGTTAAGAAATTAAAGTTGCCGGAGACAAAGAGTTCTCATCGTTATGTGGTGTCCACCATTCAGGGGGATGATCACGATGTGTGGGATACTCTAGTACGGCAAGTGCCTGTGTTTGTGCAAGAACACACTATGGTTCTTGACTTCCAAGTGATGAATATGTCTCGTGCGGATGTCATCTTAGGACGGGAGTGGTTGTATGGGTTAGGGTCATCACTCAAAAGGAGTTATGAACATAATACATTTACGTTTGAGGCCAATGGTAAGCATGTTTTAATTATTGGGGAACGTGATGTACCCCCAACACCACTCATATGTAATGCCGAACTCTCTTTTTTGGAGCATAGTAATCAAATAGAAGAAGTCTATTTTTGTTATTGTGTGTCTCAAACTAGTGGGTTTGATGTGCATGATGTTTCTTCTTCAAATGAATCTTCCTCAGCGATGCCTTCTTTCTCTTTACCTTCTTCTAAAATCTCTTTAAATAATCTTAAGCAACCAGTTAATGCTTTGTCTTTGCAACAACTGTTACAAGAATTTAAAGATATTTTTCCTAATGAATTACCAGAGGGTTTGCCACCCGAACGAGCTTTGCCTCATCGCATTGATGTCGTTCCGGACACCAAACCAATTAGTAAGCCGTCGTACAGGCTTAGTGCGACTGAAGCAGCTGAGGTGGAACGTCAGCTTGCTGACTACCTTAGTAAGGGCTTCATTCGCCATAGTGCTTC
The DNA here is from genome assembly GCF_041138505.1 of Cibotium barometz. Taxonomy (NCBI): domain Eukaryota; kingdom Viridiplantae; phylum Streptophyta; class Polypodiopsida; order Cyatheales; family Cibotiaceae; genus Cibotium; species Cibotium barometz. Next base: position 33,437,642 of record NC_141060.1, read on the forward strand.
ACCATGGGCATCGCCCATTCTTTTGGTGAAGAAAAAGGATGGATCCATGTGCATGTGTGTGGATTATCGCTCCTTGAATGCGGTAACCATTAAGAACAAATACCCGCTACCTAAGATAGATGAGTTGTTTGATCAACTCAAAGGTGCGAAGTATTTTTCTAAAATTGATTTACGTTCAGGATATCATTAAGTGCGTATTAACGCTGATGATATAACCAAGACTGCGTTCCAAACTCGCTTTGGACACTATGAGTTTTTGGTTATGCCCTTTGGGCTTACTAATGCCCCGGCAACGTTTATGATGCTTATGGATAGCGTACTAAGGCCCTACTTAGGTAAATTTGTCATTGTCTTTCTTGATGACATTTTGGTCTATAGTTCAACTTTAGAAGAGCATTTGGAACACTTACGAAAAGTTTTTCAGTTACTACGCGAGAATGCACTTTACGCGAAAGAAAGTAAGTGTGAATTTCTCAAGGATAGCATACAATACCTAGGTCATGTAATTTCTGCAGACGGAATTGCTATGGATGCTAGTAAGGTTGATGCTATTATGCAATGGCCAACACCTCGAAGTAAGGAAGAACTTCAAATCTTCTTGGGAATGACAGGATTTTATCACAAATATGTGAACAGTTATGCAAAGATTGCCGCTCCCATGACTGATCAATTGAAAGGTGCAGCAATTACCTTTCAATGGCGTGAGGAGCAACAACGTAGCTTTGATAAGCTTAAAGTTGCTTTGGCTACAGCTCCCATCTTGGCAATTGTGGATCCTCAAAAACCATTTGTGATTGAAACGGATGCCAGTGCTAAGGCAGTGGGTGCGGTTCTCATTCAAGATGGTCATCCTGTTGCCTATGAGAGCAAGAAGCTCAATCGTGCTCAACAAAACTACTCAGCTTACGAGCGTGAGCTCTTTGCCATCATATATGCCTTACGAAAATGGCGACATTACTTATATGGTGCGCAATTCGAGCTTGTTTTTGATCACAAAAGCATTAAGTGGTTTATGAACCAAACAGATTTGCAGGGTCGAAAGGCGAGATGGGCTGAGATCCTTCAAGAGTATGATTGCAAGCTACGCTATCGCAAAGGACGTTACAATATTGTAGCTGATGCTTTGAGTCGTATGCCGGAGATTAATTTGCTGCTATTCACAGAGTTGAAAAGCGAATTGTTAGAATCTTTACGAGGCAAATGCAAGCAGGATTCAACATACTCAAAGGTGTGGAATCATGTTCAAATGAGGGGTCCCTCTCACTCAAACGGTAGTGTTTCCAGTTCTTCCACACATGGTTCTTCTTTATCACAAGATGAACTATAGCGATGGAAAAACTTTTCCATCGATGATGGATACTTACTCCACAAGGGGAGAGTTTGTGTTCCATTGGACTTAGACACTAGGCGCCAAATTCTTTTTGAGTGTCATGATAGTCCAAGTGCAGGTCATGCGGGCATTCGCAAAACGTATGCTCTCGTAAGAAAGCATTTCTATTGGCCTGGACTTCACAAGGATGTTACTGACTATGTTCTGCAGTGTCAGAAGTGTCAAGTGAACAAAGCAGAACGTCTTAAAGCTGGCGGGTTACTGCATCCATTAGAGATTCCTGACGGAAAGTGGAAAAGTATCTCTATGGATTTTATAACGGGCTTGCCCACAACGAATCGTGGACATGATGCCATTTGGGTAATCGTGGATCGATTAACCAAGCTTTGTCGGTTTGTGCCTACTAAGAAAACAGTTACAACTCCAGAATTGGGATGCCTTTTCGTGGAGAATGTTTACCGACTTTATGGCTTACCATCCAATATTGTCAGTGATCGCGATCGCAAGTTTAACAGCCATTTTTGGCGAGCAGTATTCAGTAAGTTGGGTACTATGTTGAACCTTAGTACAGCTGATCATCCGCAGACAGATGGTTAGACTGAACGGGTTAATCAAGTGCTGGAAGATATGCTTCGGGCATATGTCAGCAAAAAACAATCTGATTGGGAGTCTTATTTGCCTATTCTTGAGTTTGCTTACAATAGTGCAAAGCATGTCTCGACAGGCTTTAGCCCTTTCATGTTGATGTATGGTTTTCAGCCACGTTCACCAGTGTCGGTGGGACTGGCGAATGAGAATTTGAGGAAACGCCTTATGGGTCATGAAAGGCCGGTGGATGATTCTTTCTTGGTAGAATATGTGGAACCCCCAATACTGTCTCATGAACCAGAAAGAGTATTGGATTATCACATGTTACGTACTCGCCACCAAGTTCGGAAACAAGCTCTTATCAAGTGGAAGGACCGTCCAGAGGAAGGCTCCACTTGGGAAAACATTAGTGTGATGAGGAAACGTTTCCCCACTTTTGTTTTCGAGGACGAAAACTCTTTTCGAAGGGGGGAGTAATGTCAGGACTATGGTCCTACGGAAGTCGAACCCTAGCATAAGTTAATAGCTTTCGGAGTCTCGAGAGTATTATTAGTGCTAGCGGGGTTCAGGGGTTAATGGGCATTAGGGTTTGGTTGATGTGTGTACACATCTAAGTTAGCACGGCTCTTAAGTAAGATGGGCGGCCGGGCTAGGAGGTGTGGACACAGGCCAGGGTTTTGGTATAAAACCCAACGAGAAACCCTAACTCGTCATTATATGGTTGGGAGGTGAACCGACTTCCACCCTCTCTTCTTCTCCACGCCTAGGCTATGGCGGCTTGAGGAAGACGCAGCCGTAGCGGAGGCGTTACAGTAGCACTTTGAATATAGCAATTTGGGAGAAGAGTCGAAGAAGTCCGTATGGTAGAGAACCATGATGATGTATTGTCATTGACAGCCTTGATTTAAGCTGATTCTCGTTGAATGAAAAGTAAACTTCTAGCTTCACAAGGGGCTATACACACAGCTTGCAAAGGCGCCATATCTAAGCAGAGAAAGAAGCTAAAGCAGAGAGATCCTCAGAGGGAGAGAGAGAGTGAGTGAGAGAGACTGTTAAAACTTTGCTGTTGGAGGTTTGTCGTTGGAGGTTTAACACAAATCCATTTTTCTAAGTAGAAAATGATATTTTTGATATACAAATATACTAACATGGAGTTTTTCATCAATAAATTATATTTATGAGAAAAAGTAAAAAATAATAATTTTTGGGGTCTCCACAATTTCGGGATCTCATGGATGTAGTGGTTCCTAACAATTAGTTATGTTTATGGGGTTGTGGGGACCTGACAGTTAGTTATGGATGTACTGGCTCTTGACGCGACCCTTCAATTACAAGCTTTTTGGAGGGAAAAATTTATTTTCATCATACCTATTGGTTGGGTGGTGTTTTTTCCATCTCAAAATGTTAAAAAAATCACTTTTTGGGGCCCACCTAAATACGAGAATGTTTTGCTGATGTGGAAGGGAGATATGGTGGGAGTTAATAAGAAAGGAGATTTCAAATTGACAAGAAAGATTCAATTTGTAGAGAGTGAAGATAAAAAATTCATACATATTGGTTGGGTGGTGTTTTTTCCACCTCAAAATGTAAAAAAATTAAAATTAAAAATTTTCACTTTTTGGGGCCCACCTAAATACGAGAATGTTTTGCTGATGTGAAAGGGAGATATGGTGGGAGTTAATGAGAAAGGAGATTTCAAATTGACAAGAAAGATTCAATTTATAGAGAGTGAAGATAAAAAATTCATACATATTGGTTGGGTGGTGTTTTTTCCACCTCAAAATGTAAAAAAATTAAAAATTAAAAATTTCCACTTTTTGGGGCCCACCTAAATACGAGAATGTTTTGCTGATGTGGAAGGAGGATATGGTGGGAGTTAATGAGAAAGGAGATTACAAACTGACAAGAAAGATTCAATTTGTAAAGAGTGAAGATAAAAATTTCAAAAAGTAAGAGGGAAAGTATAAGAAAAGTCAAAAATTAAGAGAGAGAGAGAGAGAGTATGAGAATATTCCCTTTGAAAAGTAAAACTAGGGGGGTATAGCTGATGTGGCAGGGTAAAAAATAGAGATCATCATAGCCTTTGTCTCTCTTAAGTCCATCTTTTTAAGCTCTAATCCCTTAAAATTAGGAATCTTTAAAAAAGTTTTTTTGGGTGCAAAAAATTCCTAATGCCTGTCAGGTCAGGACTTCATGCGTTTGATAATAAAAGAGCCACTTGCCAAACTCCAAATTAAGGACTTCATGCATTTGATAATAAAAGAGCCACTTGCCAAACTCCAAATTAGAGAATGGTTCACACCAGCATTAGCTAATTAAGTGGTCTTGCGTAGTGGGAAAGAAGATGATGCAGCTTTGCTCGGAGGCGCTGCAGATTGAGTCCTATATAGGCATGGGGGATCATACTGTGGGCGCTTGGAGCAGTCAGCGAACGTTATTGGTTGGAGCCATCCGATCAGTGGGAGAATGGATTAGGAAGTGGGAGAGTCAGCTACCCAAGCCGCTTGTGTGGGCAATTGGGAGCAGTGCAGCCAAGGGCCGAAGATTGCTTGAGGAATCTGCATGCGGTCGCGGGGAGAGCAGCAACAGCGGCTGGCTGATGAGAGCCGTTGCCAAAGCAGAGAGCAGGGAGGAGTTCTCGGAAGTACTGCAAGGTTTTGTGGAGAGTGTGGATAGCTTCGTGGAAAGTGTCAGCGAGCAGCTGGACCAAGATCTTACTTCTGTGCAAGATGGAGAATTAAGGTCCGAACTATGTCATCAGTGTCGAAGCAAAGGACCTTGCCCAACGCTTGAGATCCATGCTGCTGGAGCAACTGCCCAATGCAGCTGCAAAAGATCGTCAGGATTTGGTGAATCGCTTAAAGAGGCTTTGCATCCAGGAGGAAGGGCCGGATAGCCCAGCAGCAGCTCACGCCTCTGCTTCTCTGCATCAAGCATAAGTACGTCCTCGAAGTGGATAGCTTTACCCTCATATACATAGAGAAGATCGGTGAAGGCTCATATGGATCTGTTTTTAAGGCGACTTGGCAGGGCTTTACTATTGCCGTGAAGGAGTACAACAGCAGGGCAGATTTCCACATGGAATTGCACAATATGGTAGGCCTAAGCCACTTGTCTGCTAATGGGATGCATAAAAGGCGACCAAGACAAATTCATTCAGCAACTAGAGGAAGAGCTGCTTTCCTTACCTGTTTCAATAGACATCATGCTTCAGGTTTCCAAAGGAATGGCTAACTTACATGAAAAAAAGATCATGCACCGTGATCAGCTGAAGCCCGGTAATATCCTCCTCAATCGTTGGCCCAGCGACTCTCATTGACAAGGCTATTTTACGGCCAAGATAGTGGATTTCGACACAGCAAGGCTGACTCACGTAACAGGCAAGAAGGGCACAATCAATTACATGGCACCGGAGGTCTGGACAAGGAAGCTCTCTACTCCAAAAACGCGGACGTGTATAGCTTTGGCATGGTGTGCTACAAGGTTCTCACGCCAAGAACGCGGCCACATCAGGAACACGGCCACCACTGCTCCCCTCATTGAGCTGTCCCCGTACCTTGGTGTATTTCATCAACAGATGTTAGGACAGTGACGCTGCCAAACATCCCACTTTTCATGAAATCTGTAATTTTCTCGGCGTCGTGAAGTCCTTGGTGCTCACCACGTGATCCGGAGAGCTCACCCTCACTCCTGGGCTCCTGGACAAGGCAGTGGGGATGCTTGTGGAGTTTCTAGGAAAATAGTGGTTGTTTGAGGAAGCTGTGACCGGGAGTATTGTAGCGCTACTCCCTTGGCTGAGCCGCTGTGAGCAGGATTGCGAGTTCATGCTGAAGATCGGCAATCAGTTAACCAATTGGAAAGGCCCTCACCACCACGACTACGCTCATGACATAGTTCGGACCTTAATTCTCCATCTTGCACAGAAGTAAGATCTTGGTCCAGCTGCTCGTTGACACTCTCCACGAAGCTATCCACACTCTCCACAAAACCTTGCAGTACTTCCAAGAACTCCTCCCTGCTCTCTGCTTTGGCAACGGCTCTCATCAGCCAGCCGCTGTTGCTGCTCTCCCCGCGACCGCATGCAGATTCCTCAAGCAATCTTCGGCCCTTGGCTGCACTGCTCCCAATTGCCCACACAAGCGGCTTGGGTAGCTGACTCTCCCACTTCCTAATCCATTCTCCCACTGATCGGATGGCTCCAACCAATAACGTTCGCTGACTGCTCCAAGCGCCCACAGTATGATCCCCCATGCCTATATAGGACTCAATCTGCAGCGCCTCCGAGCAAAGCTGCATCATCTTAAGACCACTTAATTAGCTAATGCTGGTGTGAACCATTCTCTAATTTGGAGTTTGGCAAGTGGCTCTTTTATTATCAAACGCATGAAGTCCTCACAGGCATTAGGAATTTTTTGGACCCAAAAAAACTTTTCTAAAGATTCTTAATTTTAAGGGATTAGAGCTTAAAAAGATGGACTTAAGAGAGACAAAGGCTATGATGACCCCTATTTTTTACCTTGTCACATCAGCTATACCTCCTTAGTTTCACTTTTTAAAGAGAAAAATCTCACACTCTCTCTCTTTCTTAATTTTTGACTTTTCTCATACTTTCTCTCTTACTTTTTGAACTTTTTATTTTCACTCTTTACAAATTAAATCTTTCTTCTCAGTTTGAAATCTCTTTTCTCATTAACTCCCACCATATCTTCCTTCCACATCACCAAAACATTCTCGTATTTAGGTGGATCCCAAAAAGTAAAAAATTTTAATTTTTAAATTTTTTACATTTTGAGGTAGGAAAAACACCACCCAACCAATATGTATGAATTTTTTATCTTCACTCTCTACAAATTGAATCTTTCTTGTCAGTTTGAAACAGGAATTTCATTAACGTCTTCACAATTTCGTGATCACGTTAACAAAACCTACTGTTAACATATTAAAACTTGTGATCACATTGTATATTCACATGACCTGAGAAATGACCTGTCGGAACCCACTAGTCCAGTAACACCTCCGGGCTTCTATCTTTCCCGGCGGGCCCGCCGGGATACAGAGTTTTCCCGACGGGCCCGCCGGGAAAAGATAGAAGCCCGGCGGGCCCGCCGGGAAAAACAAGAAACACCGGCGGGGTATTATTCTGTATATAAACACTGCCCGACACCCATCGTACAACTTTTGGGAAGATAGTCCTTGTTTTGGGGGCGTGATATCTCTCCTCAAAGTACTTATAGAGCTCTCGAGTTGCTAGAAGTGTCCTCTTGGGAAGAACGTCCTTATTTTAGGGGCTGTCGTCTTTCCTTGTAGGTACTCCTAAGGCTATTGGGCCACTCGTCCTTAGTTCTTTGAACTGGGGGCAGGGTGTGGTTCGTAGCTAATACTTGCGGAGATTTAGGGACAAATTTGGAGTCATTCAGCCTTGCATTTGAGCCACGTACGTAATCTACCTACCTCATTCTGCTTTATGAATGGTTTGATGGAGCCAAGAGTCCTGCTTAGGGGCTTGTATTGGTTCTTGATACTTGATATAGTTTAGAGTAGACAAGGGTCTATTGTTCTATACTAGAGTATTGGGCAAGCATAGATCTTTGATTTTTTTTGTGAATGTTAGAGAAGGTCTATTGTCCTATACTAGAGTATTGGGCAAGCATAGATCTTTGATTGTGTAAAGTATCCTTAATTGGGTACAAAAGGCATCCTTCATTGGGGGTGCAATGTGCATGATAGTGTCGAAGTAGTTTTGTAGTAAGACCTTGCAAGATAGTTTGAAGTAGTTTTATGTTATGTGATGATCTTTTGTATTTGTCAAGATAGTTTCGAAGTACTTTGTCTGCAGATGTATGTTTTGTCATACGTGAGTGATTTGTTGTTTTTTCATTTGTGTATTCATTGTTATATGCTTGGTTGAATAGGTTATTTGTTGAGATGGAGGACAATGTTGGATCCAGTGATACCTCCAATAGAGTCCAAATTTCAAATAGCAGAAAAAAAAGGCACCTGGGATAGAGTGGCAATATGCAATTAACGTTGGTGATCGATTCATAGATTGGGAGTGTAAGCTATGCCATGCAGTAAAATCAGGTGGGGCGCCTCGACTAAGAGAACACTTTTTAGGCGGACCGAAGAAAAAGTCATGTACCCACCCCTCTGCACCTATAGTGGCCAAACGCATAAGAGAAGAAATTCAAAAGAAAGATTCAAGAAAACATGACACTCCTACCGTTAATGTATCAAGGCAGCAAGAACACTGTTGTTCTAATCATCAAACTCCCGCTACATCGCCTACTTGTACCCCGAACGGCAATGTGCAACCAGAAAGTAATCTACCCAGTGCATCTTCTTGCAAGCGTAACTTTGACGTAGGAAATATACCCATGCGTCAAACTTCATTGCAAGAAAGCCTACGTCAAGGTCGACTCGATGATGCACAACTCGTCCTTGCTGAAGCGATCTACTTTTCTGGGAGTGCTATGATGATGGTGGACAGTGAGCATTGGAAGAGAGCATGGAAGAAAATTGGTGAGTTTGGACCAGGGTTTTCACCGCCTACGTACCATGCTATGCGAAATGATCTATTAGAGAAATGTTATGCGCAAGTAAAAGAACGTGTACAAAGAATAATTCTTAGCAATGTAGAGCTTTCTGGATGTAGTATAGTAAGTGATGGATGGTCTAATGTGCAAAGAAAACCATTAATTAATGTAATGGTTATTTCACCTAGAGGTGAGACTTTCATCCGTGCCGTGGATTCAGCTGGTTCAATCAAAACTGGGGCTTATATTGCTCAAGTCATTAGCTCTGTGATAGAGGAAGTTGGTGCCAAAAATGTAGTCCAAGTCCTCATGGACAATGCAAAAAATTGTAAAAATGCATCCAGAATCCTACAGCGACAATATCCACATATTTTTTCGGTAGGCTGTAATACTCATAGTTTGAATCTTGTATTAAAAGATTGGTATAAATCTGATGATACCAAATGGTTTGCCTCAATCGTTGACACTGCTCGCCAGCTTGTGAAATTCATGCTCAAGAGACAGAGAGTTTTAGATATGTTTCGACCTCGCATGTCAGTTATGTTAAAGCTTCCAGCGGAGACTAGGTTTTGCACTCACTTTTACACTTTTGAGTCTCTTCTTAGAAATAAAGATGCAGTTTGTGAAACATTTACATGCATGGCATTTCATGACTGGGAGAACACTCAACTTGAAAAAGTGAAAGAGAAAATCAAAGTCTTGAAGGGAGCACTTACGAGAAGAAGTTGGTGGAACAGTGTGATGGATGCATACCATGTAATGATACCTGTTATGTATGCTGTACGAAGTCTTGATCAAAGAGCGCCTAATCTCGGAAAAGCATGGATGCAATGGTGGACTGTCCAGCGGAGTTTGGAGTGTCCTGAGAAATTAGAGCATTCAGTGGTGGAAAAGCAATGGCGTGTACCATTCTCCAGTAGACAAAGAAAAGTTCTGTTGAAGTACTTTCATGCTAGATGGATTGGAGCGCATTCACCACTGCACAGTGCTGCTTACATGTTAGATCCTGAATATTGGAATATGGATTTGATGTCCAACGTTGAGGTGGTGCAAGATTTTTATAAAGTGGTAAACACTTTCTATAATAATGATGATGATCGTGTACAGTGCATAAAGGAGATGACCTCATTTCGGTTGAAAGAGGGTTTATTTTCCAACTCCCTTGTTCAACAAATGGCTAAAGAGCAACGTGCCTGGAAGTGGTGGATGATGAATGGTGGTGAGCATTATGCTTTATTGCGCAACCTTGCGATGAAGGTTCTAAGTCAGTGCTCTTCAAACTCAGGCTCAGAAAGAAACTGGAGCATGTATAAATATATTCATAGTACTATTCGCAATCGACTTCTTGCAGATCGAGCAGATAAACTTGTTTACATGTACTGCAATGAAAAGATTTTGCGAGACATCGAAAGCGAAGAGTATGAAGAAGATATGCCCAGATGGATGTACAATTGTGAAGATGTAGTAGACGAGAACTTTGATGTTGGACGTACGTTGTGCACCACCCTTGAGATAGAAGACAATTTAGACATTGACTTAGATGAGCTTAATTTAGCAGACGAGAGAGTAAACGGTGAAAGAATTTTGGAGCAAGATATTGACATAGAGGAAGAAGTCACTTCATTAATTTAATAAAAAGTACTTGTACAAATGATCATATTTGGAGAAATTATCAATACAAAAGTAGAATTTGTTTTTCTTAGCTCTCATCTTGAAATAAATTGCGAATTGCACTAGGAGTTGCATCTAAAGGTCTTGGTGGTTTATATTCGCTAGCCATGCCGAACACTGTATAAATACCTTGATTTATTGGGACACTGCACAATGCACATGTGGAAGTATTTTGCATTTGTCTCACTAAACATATTAAGTGGTAATAGTGTCCACATGGTAGTATATACTGGCCACTCCACCCATCGAATACTTTGTAACATACAGGACATTGGTGGGGGGTGGAGGAACTTGTAGCCTCAGCAGAAACTCCCACAAGATCAGGATGTATCAAAAAATGAGATATGTGGTTTCCTTGATGCACAGGAGCAATACGTGAGGAGATGCTCTGCACATCTTGGCTGATCTTTGTTAACTGCTCTTGAATCCCTCTATTGGCCGGGGGAGGAGTTGACGCTTGAGTTAATCGGTCAGCTTCTTTCTCCTTCTCTGCTAGCTGTGCCCCTAAGCTTTCTTTGACCTGGTTTAACTCCAGTCCAGCGCCCTCCACCATGAGAGCAAGTTCTTCTCTTGTGAATGTCACTGTCTCTTCACGTATGTCGTGGGTGTTGACAGTGGCCTCTCTGGAGGCGAAGTCCACTGGAGTTTCTAGGATAAAGTGAGCATATAGCATTTTAGCAAAATAGAGTGGAGCGTCGGCGTTATGGAGAGGACGACCGTACACCTCCAAGAAAATGCGCTCGGCATTAGTTTTGATATCATTGTGAGTGCAACGAGAAATCTTCCATCTTCCCTTCTTAATCTCGCCATCTGGACATGGCCATATTTCCTTTATCATCTCTGTGGTTACGCGTTTGTTTATGTCTTTCCATTGGGCATAAGTTGGATTTGTCCATTTCGATAACCTGCATGCTGTTCTTGTAGCTTCGCGGGCTGTCAGGCCATGTGCAAGGGCCTTCATTCGCTCGTATGCCTTCTTGGCTAACTCCTGATGCTCGTTCGCTTGCGCTTGCTCCATATCTGCATGAACGTAAATGACTTTAGGATTTTAATGAACTGTAAAGATCAACGTAAGATAAATTGACCATTACTCTCAAAATCTTAAAGTCAAACACCACACGAGAGAAGATATGTATTGCAAAGACTCGATGAGAAATATCCACTTGACTCCAAAAACACTTCAAACAATGCTCGCACATCAAATTTTGAAGAGAAAACATAAACTTAAACACCACAAGAGGAGAGAGATGTTGCAAAGACTCAATGAAGAGAAACAAAATTTTGAAACATTGGACACATCAAATTTTGAAGAGAGAAACAAATGCCATTCCTGAAACTTAATCTCTTGATACTGTATCATTACAAAGTTGGGGTGAATGCCACCGATAGCTCTACAAGAGGACGTTGTGCCCTCGTAGGGTCAGTATTTAGTGATCTAAAAAATTCAACTACTTGCAAAATTGATTTTCGCTCATCACGATTAGGCAGAAACATCCAATTTTTGACTCTATGAATAATAGTATCCATGGTAACTTTGTCATGGGAACTATTATTCATCCACAACTCTTGCACTTTCTGCCAAAAGTCATATAAAGTTTGTAATAAATATCCCAAGGCAAAAACATCAGATGCAGGAGTGTATGCATCTGCCAAAAATGGATCATAAAGCTCTGGGGCTATCCACGGCCGTTTATTTCACTCTCTGTCTGCGTGGGAGATTGCCTGTGCCACCTTCTCGAGGTTCTTGTCTGCTTCAAAAACAAAATTGAGAGACACCCGTTTTTTGGGCGCGCTCTCAGCAGCAACCCCCAATCGATGATACCTATGCGTGGCTTTAGCTCTTTTGTATAATCCAACACTACATTGAAAGGATGTAGGTCGGTATGTACAATACCTGCCATATGTGCTGCCGCTAAACCTTCCACCACCAGGGCATGCATAATATGTGGCATATTTATTACTACCTCTTTTATTTTTGAAAGTTCTAGATGACCTAAAGGGATATTATCAGGCGGGGGTTGTCTCCATCCTCGATCCAAACGAAAAATGGCTCTGGTGAACTCACTGAATCTGAAGGGAACCTTCAAAAGAGTATCACCAAGAGCGCCGCCATTATAGTACGGAAAAATTGTGATCCATGGAGCCTCTTTTGTAAAGGCAATGCATCGAACAATCGATGGATGTAGCACTTGCATACCCTGCTCTGCCTGGAAGCTTTCGAACTTCGCGCTGCCTTCTCCTTTGTAGTGCTTTTCGCAAAAAGTGATGTGCTCCGGTAAAAATGATATACCTTTAATTGCATACTCTTTTACTGTTCCAAACACACCGGAGCCTATTATTCGTCCTTCGTGAAGAGCTTCGTGCGGGATGCCAAAAAGATGTGTGCACATAGAATTGTAGATGGTACGATTAATGACACCTGTACCACTTGCATCTGCCTGACTGGACGTTGCAGCGACGTCCTAGGCAATGCACACTCTTTTGGGGAGGGACTCTGCATCCAACGCCTTCATGCGCTTGCTCTTGGCTCTTTTCTCGCCCCATACAACGTCCCATAACTGTAGACGTTGCATATTGGCTTCAGGCGGGGCAGCATCTCTAAGATCACTGCATGCTACACGCATGCTCCCCAAAATGGTTCGTGTTATGTGCTGATGGTTGAAATCTACTATCTTCTGTCTATCTAGCAGCTCAGCGTTGCCTCCGCTTCGAAGCCGATGCTGTGCATTTTCCCATATTTGGTCTATGAGATCTCGCATGAGTATCTCAGACTCATTGATCTTTTTGACGACATCATTAGTACATTGTGATACTGTGATGACCGCTTCAACGCGAATTGCTCGCAGAACAATTTTGCGCTCTTCGGGAGAAAGCATGTTGATCGTCTTCGTAAATCTAGCAAATAACACTAAACACAAAAAAACAGAATATCAAACATTACTGAAATAAACATCAAGCAGACGTGAGAGAACAGCAACAAGTATATCAATATCGTCAATGTTCATACAAAAACGGAATATCAAATAATTTTAATGAACTCAACATCATCAAACGTGAGAAAACAGCAATAAGTGTATCATTACTTATCAATGATCAAACAAAAACAGAATATATCAAACAACATCACTGAACTCAACATCATGCAATACATTATCGAACGTGAGACAACCGCAACAAGCGCATTATTACTTACGAAGTGTATACATTATCGAATGAGAGAGAGAGAGAGAGGGGGAGGAAGAGAGAGAGGTGTGACAGATAGAGAGAGGAAACATTAAATGACATTTTTTATAGTTTTGTGAGTTCCTAAAGAGAGAAAAATAATATTTTGTAATCCTAAAGCACTCCTCATCTACATACCTATCGTGATAGAGAGAGATGTGAAGTGTATCATGAGAGAGAGAGAGAAAGAGTTGTGAAGTGTATCATTGCGAGAGAGAGAGAGAGAGAATTGTGAAGTGTATCATGAGAGAGAGAGAGAGAGGAGAGGAAAAGAGAGTTGTGACAGATAGAGAGAAGAAACATTAAATGACATTTTTAATGTTTTTGTGAGTTCCTAAAGAGAAAAATAATGTATTGTTTTAATTTTTAAGTAAATAGAGGGAGAAAAAAGAAATTATTAAGAATTATGTATATTTTAAGAGAAATAAAAAAAAATCATTATCTACACATCTATCGTGTTGTGAAGTGAATCATGAGAGAGATAGAGAAAGAGTTGTGAAGTGTATCATGAGAGAGAGGGGAGTAAGAAGAGAGAGATTCATATTTTTCGAGTTACGAATCACGATATTATAAAATAAAATGTTTAGACAATATGATGTAAACTTTGATCTATGAAATACTAATGTCGCGTTAGCAACCAAGTATCGCATGGATCAAACACAATAAAAACAATACAAGTCAAATCAAACAAATTTACGACATTTATTCGACCGCGTTAACGATCATATGCCGAAATACGCAAGCAAATTTACGACACTTTTTCGACCGCGTTAACGATCAAATGCCGCAATATGCAAAAAACATTTTATGCACTAGCGGACAACACCAACTTGCCGTGTTAACGACAAAATGCCGCCCGATTCTATGGGAATACCAATAGGATACGAACATACACTGGCCGCGTTACCGACCATATGTCCGCATTTGACAAAGGGAAGGGAAGGGAAGGTGACATCGCCATAACGATACTATGCTTGCCGCGTTACCGACTAGTACCGCTACGGCGTGTCATACTTACCATAGGACACAGACTAGCCGCGTTACCGACTAAGTGCCCCAGGGTAAGCACCATTCCGAAGAATGGCCTTACACACACACCAGTCATGTGGCGGGCCACCCAAATCCTGTCGCACATTGCGACAATGGGCGGCTGCCCGCACGAACTCACCCACACACACATCCCTCGTGTGGCGGACTCGGGGGGGTCACTATATGTAGAATACCCCTATCGCGTGCGTTCAAGGCCTATATTTTAAATCCCTTATCTGTGAATTTTTTTATCTATATAATATTCCCTTTTCTTTATGAATATGTAATTTTTTTTAAAAAAAAATTAAATCATACCCTTATGTAAATATATTTCTGTAAGTTTCATAAATTAAAAATATGCTTCTATTGAACGCACGTGATATTCACATTTTTTTGTGAGTGACCCCCCCGAGGTCGTGGACCACCCACATCCTGCCGCGCATTGCGATAGTGGGCGGTTGCCCGCACGAACACACCCACACACACACACACACACACACACAAGTTTTCATTACCTGTGTATGCTGTCAGCAATGAAATCCCAAAGGGCCCCCCAGGCCCATATATATAGAAAATTGTACCCCGCCGGGCTATGTGACGACCCCGCAGGGACCCGCCGGGCTTTTGCTATACCCGGCGGGCCCGCCGGGTATAAAAAAAGCCCGGCGGGATTTTTCCCGGTTACCAGGTCACTTGCCACCAGCTTTTTTGAGAACATGTTAACATGTGAACATGTTAATAACATGTTCACACATGTTATTAACAAAAAAAAATTTGTGATCACGTGAATATAAAATCAGAGGTTTGAAATCTCCTTTCTCATTAACTCCCACCATATCTCCCTCCCACATCAGCAAATTATTCTCGTATTTAGGTGGGCCCCAAAAAGTAGAAAAAACACCACCCAACCAATATGTATGATGAAAATAAAAGTTTTCCTCAAATTGAAGGGTCACGTCAGGAGCCAGTACATCTATAACTAAGTGTCAGGTCCCCACAATCCCATAAACATAACTAACTGTCCAGGAACCACTACATCCATGAGATCTCGAAATTGTGGGGACCCCAAAAATTATATTTTTTACTTTTTCTCATAAATGTAATTTATTGATGAAAAACTCCATGTTAGTATATTTGTATATCAAAAATATCATTTTCTACTTTTTAAAAAAAAGATTTGTGTTAAACCTCCAACAACAAAGTTTTCACAATCTCTTTTACTCACTCTCTCTCTCCCTCTGAGGATCTCTCTGCTTTAGCTTCTTTCTCTGCTTAACTATGGAGCCTTTGCAAGCTATGTGTGTAGCCCCTTGTGAAGCTAGAAGTTTACTTTTCATTCAACGAGAATCAGATTAAATCAAGGCTGTCAATGACAATACATCATCATGGTTCTCTACCATACGGACTTCTTCGACACTTCTCCCAAATCGCTATATTCAAAGTGCTACATCTTTCTCGCAAATCAAGAGCAATAAGAGCATCAGGTACACTACATCAAACGTTTTTATCGAAGGTTACTTCGCACATCACACTTTTTCGATACCTTTTATTCAACCATTAGGAATATGACGATATTTCTCTCGAACAAGAGGGTAATTTTGTACATGAAGGAATTTTTGATAATCCAGGTATGCCTAAATTTACTGAAAATTGCTCGCTTGTTCTTGTCTCTTTCTTGCCTCTTAGCTCTCACACAAACCGGAGCTCTTATACCATAAAGAGAATACAAGGGAGAGGGAGAGGTTGAGTTCCTTGAAAGCATACACATGCAAAAGAGAGAGATGGATGGCTGAATGTTTTTCCATCTTCTTCTCTTCTCTACAACAATATAACTAAAGGATAAGAGTACATACATAAAGGGAAAGTACTCTCCTACAATAACATATAATGGTCGGTCCATAGAATGAATTTGACTATATGAGCTAGGATTATAACTATGCCATAACTCTAGTACTCCAAAGTGGCTGTCACACATTAGTGGCATATCAACCATAATCTCACCAACCATGCCAGTGGTATAAGTGCGGAAGTTATCACCCAGGTGGGTCATCAAGGTCCACAACACTAGTTGAGCTCAATATCTCCACACTTCAATGTATAAGTACATGTATAATCTTTATACTGCATGGAAATTGTATGAGTTCTACCACAAAGTATACATGGGGTCATAAACGTGGCCTCCATCGTGGTCCACCCTGCAACCCTATGTACATGGTCAAAGCATACCCATGCCTACCTCAAATCTCCATTCCCATAGCGATGCATCCTACTCACAAGGTTGACACCCGATGATGGTCCAATAGTAGGTAACATCTTCAATACATAGCAATGCTCATGGTCTTTTGTACCTTGTCCACTCCCGTGAAAGAATTCCTATGCACATTGTTTTTTCAGGTCCAGTAGCTTGACTCTGCACCACTTGGGTGACCACCATGCTTTCAAGACTTAACAATTCTCTTGAACCTAAGTTGGAGGAAAGAACTAATAAACATTAGATGGAAAAACGGTCACTCAAAAAAGTTCGAAGTATATAGATTCTTGAAGCCTTTACCCATGTGCTTGGATGAGAGGTTGCATTTCTTCTAACAGACTTCCAAGCTCTACTGGCTCGATTTGATTTTCCATTATACTTGGTGTTATCACCCCATTGCATCCATGACAAGGCACTTCACGATATTCATTTGAATTTGTGAGGTCTAGAGGATGATAGATCAGATATTGCCTCCTTAACTGGATCCTTGGTCCTATTGATGGGCGGCTCTTGAAGTTCCTTTTTGAACTGCATGTTGATGCACACCTCAGTGTATCATGAGCCTCGTTAAATGTGCATGGCAGGCATGTAGTGGCTCTCCTCGCACCTTGCACCTCTCCCCCCTTATCCTCTCCTCGTGCATCCCTCCCCCCTTATAAAGGGAGGTCCCTATCGGTTGTATCCTATCCTCGCACCTCTTCCCCCCCTCCCTCTTCTCCTGGTCCCTCTCCCCCCCTTATAAAGGGGAGACCCTCTCCTTGCATGTCTTCCCCCCTCCCCTATCCTCTCCTCACGTCTCTCCCCCTTTATCTGCGCCTCCCTACCCCCCTTATAAAGGGGGTCCCTCTCCCCCCTTATCGTCTCCTTGTGCCCCCCTCCCCCCTTATCCTCTCCCTTTATAAGGAGGAGGAGAGGGACTCGGTCCTTCTCCCTCTTGTCCTCTCCTTGTGCCCCCCTCCTGCCCTTATCCTCTCCTCGCATCTCCCCTCTCCCTCTTTCCGTCTCTCCTCTTGCATTGCACTCCTCTTCCTTCCCTCTCTCATGTACTTTCTTTTTTTTAAAAAAAAATCATTTTTATTGAAATATTTTATTTGTTTAAATTTGATATAATTCGATATGCACATTTAATTTGTTATATTTTTGTTTAATATTTGTTACACAATAAATATTTATATTTGTATTTTTGAAATATTTTATTTTTTAAAATTTGATGTACATAAGTAATTTGTTATATTTGTGTTTAAAAAATGTTATAGTATAAATATCTTAATATGGTAAAAATACATTATTTAAAAATATTAATTATTTAATTAAACGTATTAATATTATTTAAAAATATTAATTATTTACTTACACATGGCCAAATGAAAAGCGGCTCTCTCTACCCTGCAATATAGTGCTCATAGAGTACTACCGATCAACAAATGTGTTGAGAAACACAATGTCAATCCGAGGACTCGACCCGATTAGTGCATGAAGGCTTATCCCTCTTGCGGGAGAGCTCACATACACGAACCACCACTTGACGATTCAACCATTCAACACCTCAATCAATCTCTCAATCCCTTAAACCCACTACACTAATCAAGAGAACAAGCAATGCATGGCAATCTCTTAATCCTATTCAAACATTGATTAAATCTTAGCTTTCCCTAATGCCAGTAAACCCATAAGCGTGCATCTACTAACCCACAAGTTTAAGCAAGCATAGAGTGTAACATTCTGAAACCCACAAGCTCATAGAGAGAGTCTATCCATGAATAACTCATTGCCAATGAAGTGGGCAAGAGCTTGCATCAATGGAGACTACACACACACACACTACAAGCATGCATACACAACAGAAAGAAAGAAGCATTCAACTAATCACAGATTAATATGCTTCAATGATGCTAAAACAAATTAAGAGAAAGAAGTGGAGCTATACTCATTGGAGCTTGATGCTCATTAGAGTACAATAGAGAGAGAGTTAGAGAGTTTCCATAGCTTGAGACCTCAAGAGCTTCACTCAATAGCTTATGAGAATGGCCAAAAAACGTCCTCTTTCTTTAGCTAATATCTCTTTTATAGAGATGTCACTAACCCTAACCCTAGGCCTCTTTCACACATGGGCGGACAACCCCATAAGTGAGTCTTGCTTAATACACTTAGAACTCTCATTTAGAACCGTCATTGGCCTAAAACGATTTACATTGCACTTCGGCACAAAAATATGGAAAAATTATATGCGTCTTTATGTTCCCATGACTTCAATCCCGCTCTCTCGCATTAATTGCTTCCGGCCTCCTTCCATAATCCGTGTTCCCGTGAGTGTTCGCGTGAGTGTTCCCGTGGAACATTCCCCCCTTCCTGAATCGTGCACCTCCTCAGGCGCAGTAGAAACAAAAGCTGCAAAAAACAATGGAAGACAAGTAAAGCCTTTTATTGAAAAAAAAACCAGCAATGACAATCTCACACGTGAGCATGCAAGTGAAAGGCCGATTAGAGTTTTAAAGAGTGCTAAAAGAAGCGAGTAAAGACTAGTCAAAGTGAGACTAAGTGGTAGATAGTGCTATGCAAAGGCAAGTGTGTTTGTACACCGCAGGTTATGACCGCAGTCTCAATGTCCTACCAGTGTTTAAGTTATTCCTAAGTGGCAACCCTACTCCTAAATATAAGCCATGGTGATTGGCTTTCTTTCTTTCTTTCTTTCTTTCTTTTTTTGTGTAAAGAGCAGAAGATTAAAGAGAATTATTATTTTTAGCTTGATAAAGAGGAAGGTTCCATCCCAATGAGACCCAATCAATGGCCAAGAGACCTCCGCCAAGAATCTAAAGGCCGCTAAGTATCTTAAAGGTGACAGACCCTTTTCTTTCTTTTTGACATAAGGAGTACCCCATGAAGATGACTAGGGCATCGGTCTCCAGGGCCCATCATGTACCCAAGAGTCCTATCAGCATCTATCAGGACTCTATCATGGTGATAGAGTCCTCGTAGGTCTTCTTCCGATTTGACGGGATCTTGCTCCTGAAATTACTACTCGAGGATGAAAACAAATGGCCATTTGTTATGATAATGAAGGTATTACTAAAAGTTGATTAAGTATGGGCAATACCATGGTGCTTTCTTGGCCAGTGTTCACCCCATGTCATGTCTCAAGTCACTTCTATATATTTCTAGGGCATGTGTTTCGTAAATTTTTGTTATCGTAGCACCTAGTCTCCATACCTAAGAGGTAGCTACCACTAGGGATAGCTAATATACTTCTAGAGCATAAGAACTTGGCATACTCCGTTGGTATATGTCTTACACCGTCTTCAAATAGAAATACCTTCTACTAAGTCCTCTAAGAATCTAGAAATCACTCGCCACATAGTAACAACTAATTTAAAACTTAAACCAGTCAACTGTGAGTGAACATGCAAACAATATATGCAAAAGTGACAAGCACATAAAGAACAAAAGATTAAGATTTGAATACACTTGTTGTAGTGCTCGTTGATGTGGCGCATTGCTGATGTGTAGATTGCTTCTTTTGCTCTTTGTAGGCATTGCATGTCTCCCCCCTTCCTAATTTGTGTGCATGGTAGGTGGACTGTTGGAGCGTGTTTGTATGCTCTTGTTTAGCTGAGATCTCTGCAAAATGTCTTATTAACAAACAAGAAAAGAAAAGAATAAAATTTGTTATTGGTGCCAATCACCGAATATAGCCGAGGGGAAAAACCCAGTGGGAGAAAAGTGCCTTGGCTTGTTGATCTTATTGTGGAGTTGATGAGCTTATCCTTGCACTGGCGGTGGATCCGTATCATTAGGACCTCAATGGAAGGCTTCTTGGGCCCTTTTATTTGGCAGTTTAAGGAGTCAAACCTTTTCTCTTAAGAAGAAACGTTTTCTAATTAGAAGCTTCAAAACGGCTACTTTATTCGAATTTGAATTTTGGGGGAGAAATGGAATTTAAAATCTAGCAGACAAAACCATATCATGTAACATATCTATGGAAAGCTCTTGATGCGTAGATCACGGATCTATAATCTCCGCTCAAATCGGAGCTTGTATGTAGAAGTTATGGAGGTCCGAAAATTGTAAAATTGCCTCCCCCCCTTTTTGGGGGAAAAAGTGCACCCTTTGACCACTCTTACACCTCTCTTACAAACCCAACATTTCAGTCCACATGGCAACCCCCCATTTGGCTATTCCTTAATCACCTTGATTAGGCTTGGGCAAATTAAAGGGCCCAAGAAGACCCCATTCACTTCCTAATGCCACTTCTGCTAGAAAGATTGTATCAATCACTTCAGGATGCAAGGACAACCCTGTACAAAAGCCGGCCTCTGGAGAAGGTGGTAGAGGAAGGAGTTTTTCCTCGCTAAAATATGGCATTGTTTCTATGGGAAGGTTAACCAGACAATGCCAATTTTGGAATTGCTCAATGTAGTTGCTCATAGTGATCTAAAATTGACATATTGAGGCTGGGGGAAGAAGGGCTTTCAAGATAGGTGGTTGCAAGTCATTTATGCATGTATCCCTCCATTGTTGTGCTTGAACCTCCTCAGGTAATCTACGTTGATTTGGTCCTCAGTCTGGTACTCTCACATCAAGAAGGTTATGGCGTTGGGGTGTAATTCCCACAATTTGTTTCATTAAGCCCGTGCCATATCGTCGAAAGTAAGAGCGGCATAGCCAACAAATGTGTAAAGCTTCCCCTAATACGAGTCGTGCACACTCTTGACAATGTGGAAATGGATGATGCTGTTGATAGAATAAAGTGACAAAGTGATGCCCACAGCAAATTTCACCTAAGGGAGCATAAAAGTACCTAGAATGAGTTTGAAAAGGAGGAGCACTATAACCCCTGTGATGTTCAGGTTGAGTACTATCAGGGTCAATGCATGGTGGACATGTATCTCGCCAAGTATCCATCAGGAGGTATCTGGGCGTAGAACAATGAAATTTAGAAACTTCAAACTTTATACACTCATATCCATCATTACAATCCCTATAAAAAACAATGTAGACAAGATCATCTCAAAAAGAACACAATCCTGTAATGGCAGAAGGAATCACATTAGTAAAAGTGAGACTATTTAAACACTGATCTACCAAAGAGCTTCAATTGTAGTGTTAATGCCTTACCTTTGGTTTTGGGTATGTACTTCTTAAGAGGTGGGAAGGATAGCAATTGTCGAGAAATTTGAGCAAGATAAGAGGATTTGGGCAGTGAAGTGCTAGAATATATGCTCAAAGGAGACTCATGTAAAGTTGGATTTGTCTTAGGTACACAAGTTGATGGTGGAAGTGTGTAACAAGGAGAAGTTGGGACAATTGGTGATTCAATACATGTTTGGGAAAGGTCAACACAAGGAGATTTGTAGGTGCTATCACAACCACCTATCCTATCTTGAAGAGATTGTGTTGATTTCCTTTGCACCCACTGATATGAAAAACCAAGAGTGGCTTTTGGAATCTTATTGATACACTCTTCTGGCTCTAGCAAACCATGGCATTTGGGAAGCCAAAGTGCTATTGCACCCTCATAATAGCCTTGTGCTTTAAGAACATGCTTTGGGACCCAATGAGTAACAATCTGAGGCTTAGGGTTGGAAAAGATATGTTTTTTAGGAGGTTTAGCAACTAGGCTAGATGGTATAAGTTTGTACGCATCTTTGGGTAGCCAAATTGACAATTCCTTCTTGCCTGGCCTTCTTTGAGCAGTGACTAGAGTAGTTGGAACATGCCAGCTGTAAGGTGAAAAAAACAAAGAAAACCCTGCCTCTACAGCTCTTCCACCTCGCAAACTTGGAATACACACACGAACGGGGGCACCACCAGCCACCGGCTGGAATAATTCTCGCACTTCACCACCCAACCCACGCCAGACAGACAGCAAAAACAGGGGCACCATAGACCAAGATGAACACCCAGCAATATATTTCCAGTCAAAACATACCATACAAGCTTCTCCCGACACAGAAGCCTTACTCACACAACCATAACAAACACTCACTCAGGCCTGTCAGCCGAGGATACACCACATCCCCAATCACCACGAACCACTTGCCTGCCTACTATACCAATCACACCAGAATGAACCCGGCCACTCTCACTTCAGAAGGCGCCCACACCAGCTAACCCTCTACTCTCTCTGACCCATCACTTCTGCATGTGTCGTCACCAGGCAGCTACACCATCATCTCTCTCTCACTCTCTCTCTGTCTCTGTGCTGATCCTCTGCCAGCCTCACAACAAACCCAAGCAGCTTATCTGCCCTGCTACCGGCCCACCACCAAGCAGCAACACCTATCTCTGTCTGTGCTTCACTCGGCACCCTGCTCTGTGTCCACTATCTGCTCACCTACGCGGCCCACACCAGCCCTTGTAGATCACTAGCTTCACGGCGATCCTCCACTAGTCGCGAGCCCTCCTGGGCATCCAACCTCTTTCGGCCACCTAACCAGTCCAAGGCGGTCCTCTTTCTCTTTGTACCAGCCACTCTCACCAGTGCCCTTTGCTCTCCATGCTATCGGCACCAACCCATACGTCGGCCCTCTTCTCTTCAAACAAGAGGCCCCACCACCTCTCGCAGCCCATCAATGAGGCTCAGCTCTTTTCTTTGGCGCCTTCTGCGCTACCCACTGCACCAACCAACCCCAGCAGCTACCTAATATCTGCAGGTAACCTTCACGGCCCTCTGTGCACTTTGCTGATCTCTCTGCTCTAGCCCGGCTTCTCTTCTCACGCGTGTCCTCCACGCTACACCAGCCCGTCGACTTCAGTGCCCGACACGCGTGCGCTCCACGCTTGCCTTAGCTCAATGAGACCCCCCTACGCATCCAGCTGCGAGTCACCTCAAGGCCGGCCTCTGCTCTCCACTGTCGCCAGCTAGCCTTGCTCACACCAAGGGGCCTTCTCTCTCGGCTGTTCCCAGTCTGCTCTGCAGGCGGTTTCCTTCGCTAGACCAGCAGAGCAGCTACAACGTCCTCTGCGCCAGCCTGCTTTCGCTCTGGTCCTGTAGCTACGCCAGAGAGCCCCCCCTCTAGCGGATCTCTTTTAGCAACTCAACCCCCCGCCCATCTTGTTTGCATCCGAGAGACCCCACAAAACAAGGCGACTTCCTTACGTATACAATCCTCGCCAGCTTCCAGAATGCGCACGCTGGCAGCAGCATAAAGTTGCACATGGCCATTCTCACTAGTGCCACGTAAATATTTTTTATTTTATTTTTTCTTGTGAGGCCTACAAGATGGCCACCATATGCTTTTCACACCTATGCTAATTGTCACCTTGGCCCCTTCACACCTATTAATTGCCCTTCCTTCCATACACACTTCAATACAGCTTCCGAGTGCCCATGTATACTTGGACACGTACACAAACAAGCGACCGAGTGCTGATATCAACTCGAGCTGACCACGTTCCAGACAGGCTTGCACAACAGCCCAAATCAAATCCGTCCACCCTAAACACCTGCTGGCAACGCATTCCACGGCCAAGTTTTCATTCACACCATGCACACGTATGTACACGAGCCATAAAAACCTCTCATAAAAATGCCTGACATACTTAGCCAACCCCCCCAGCCTGCGGCGGTAGGCATTTATGCCAAGCAGCAACATCATACACTTCATCTGTCTTTTGTCCGGGGTATAGTCATCCCCCTCTGCCTGCACCTTCACCTCTGTCCCATTTATTATAAACAATAAACTGACACACAAGTCATAACACTTACTTCCCACACCAACTCAAATGGAAGCCATATGTACATTCCCTATACTTGATTTCACCAAATGCCACCCGGGTCAAATGGCCAGCAATATATGGCCCAAGACCTTTGCATCGTTGTCCTTTCCCCACCTGGTTCAAATACTAGCTGCAGTGATATTTCATCCATCTCCACCCCTCTGCTATTCCCATAGTCCTGTAACTCACTAGGCCAATCATCATCATTGTCCGAATATAGCACATCTAACATATTCTCCAGTTCCAATTGGCACCTAGCCTCTGCCAATTGTTGGCTACGCATTTCTTGAACTCGTTGTAAGGCCTTGGATACCATTATCTGTTGCTCTTCATCTATTTCCACTTTCGGGTCATCAAAACCCCAGTCTTTATCATCATCCAGCATTTTCAACACTGCATCCTCGGTGCAAGCATTCCAGTAACTCCACATGGTGCAACCTATTTGCAACGTTAATAAAGCCAACCCCCTTGTTACAACAGACACTGCAACAACCTGCATATAGCATGACATTTCATCTAGCAACACAGGGTTGACCAGTGGCGGCAGCTTCACTTCAATCTCTTGGACTTGTTCCCTGACCATGTCCACCTCATCACCGCTCTGATCTTTATCATCACAGACAGCACCCCTAACTCTTCATCCACCACTTGGGCATAGCATATGCTTAACAAGTTTCCACCCCAACACAATAAAGACATGGCCAATTCACTAATGGCCACCAACAAGCAAGCATTTTGAACCATACTAGCCATAACATTTATACTCACAAAACCTTGCACTTGTGTGGTCTCCACTTCCTGCTTCCAACCTTGGTCTACAACCTGTACATCATCATCCAGCCTCACAGGCAACCTCTGCAACTCCTTAACTTCAAGTGAATGGCCATTTGCATTAGCCATAGCATACACACCTTCTGTTGGTAATTCTTCTTCAAGGCTTGAAAAGTCGTCCACATCACTAGGCACACCTGCATACACATTTACCACATCAGTGGGGATTACCTCCGCTACAAGCCGCTCCTGGCACTGAGCATTCAAATTGTTTTCAAACACTTCATTGCTTTCATTCTCCTCAACACTTGCCAAGTCGTCGGTCATCTCATCTTGGACAAGGTCTTCACATAGCAATGCCTCCTCAACACAAGAGAAGGCATCACCAACACTGTCGACCCTTACAAAACCATTCTCTTCACCCAAAGGTGTCATGGTCATCGACGGATCCTCTTGGCCTCTGCCCTCTTTCTCATCTTCAAGTGAAGCACTCTCTTCACTGTCATCAACACTCGCAGTATCTTCATCCTCATCTCTTTTATCCGATGTATCGGTCTCTAGCCATATTGTCGGAGGCAATTCCAAGTAGCTCAAATCCACAAGGCATCTCAAAGCCTGCTGGTCTTTGTCATCGCTTGACTCTGCTCTTGTCTCCAAGGCTTCTTTACTCTTCTGCACCGCTTGAGTGGATTTCATCATCACTAATGCCTCCTGCTGGAAGCTCTTCATAGCTGCAAGCTCATCTCTGGCTGCCCTATAGGCCCTTAGGTTCATGTCCTTCAACTATACCAATGTCATCTCATCAAAGAATGAGACCTTTACATAAGCTCCCCAGACCACATTGAAAGCGGCTTCATAGTCTCCTATCAGCTGCCATTGCTCCTTCAAAGCATGCAGGGCGTTTAAACACAATCCTTGGTCGAAATGTGCCAACAACTGGTATCGGATGGCCTTCCAATTGGATTGCACTCTCCATGGTAATTCAATAAACCACTCTTTGACCTCACCTTCGAATGCTTGGGACAAGAAGCTTGCCTTGACCTCATCACCCCATACGCCAAGAACTCGGCATCTGTCTTTTGCATATGCTATAAACTCGGCCACATCGCCATATCCATTAAATGGAACAGCAGCATCCACATAGTTTAACCACTTGGCTTGGATGCCAAGGTTCGCCCAATAAACATTCATGGTCATCTTATGCCATACACAACCTTAAATAGACCACTTGAGATACCTGGCCACCTGCAGCACTGCTTCCTCTTTAAGCACAGCCGATCATCAAATCGATGTCGAATCCACCACCACCACTTTGCACATCCACCTTAATTCAGCAACCGCCAATTGATGGTGACGAGCTCTTCAAAGCTCCTCAGTGGATTAAGAAGCAGAAAACACCTTCCTCCAATCTCCTACTCTGGGGCATACACCCTCGTAAGAGACACTTGAGCAATCCTCAGTCAAACAATGTCAGAGCAGATCCTCAGTGGGGGCACCAGAAGGATGTGAGGTGAAAAAAAGAAAGAAAACCTTGCCTCTACAGCTCTTCCACCTCGCAAACTTGGAATACACACACGAACGGGGGCACCACCAGCCTCCGGCTAGAACAATTTTCGCACTTCACCACCCAACCCATGCCAGACAGACAGCAAAAACAAGGGCACCATAGACCAAGATGAACACCCAGCAATATATTTCCAGTCACAACACACCATACAAGCTTCTCCCGACACACAAGCCTTACTCACACAACCATAACAAACACTCACTCAGGCCTGTCAGTCGAGGATACACCACATCCCCAATCACCACAAACCACTTGCCTGCCTGCTGTACCAATCACACCAGAATGAACCCGGCCACTCTCACTTCAGAAGGCGCCCACACCAGCTAACCCTCTACTCTCTTTGACCCATCACTTCTGCGTGTGTCGTCACTAGCAGCAGCTACACCATCATATCTCTCTCACTCTCTCTCTATCTCTGTGCTGATCCTCTGCCAGCCTCACAACAAACCCAAGCAGCTTATCTGCCCTGCTACCGGCCCACCACCAAGCAGCAACACCTGTCTCTGTCTGTGCTTCACTCGGCACCCTGCTCTGTGTCCACTATCTGCTCACCTACGCGGCCCACACCAGCCCTCGTAGATCACTAGCTTCACGGCAATCCTCCACTAGTCGCGAGCCCTCCTGGGCATCCAACCTCTTTCGGCCACCTAACCAGTCCAAGGCGGTCCTCTTTCTCTTTGTACCAGCCACTCTCACTAGTGCCCTTTGCTCTCCATGCTATCGGCACCAACCCATACGTCGGCCCTCTTCTCTTCACACAAGAGGCCCCACCACCTCTCGCAACCCATCAATGAGGCTCAGCTCTTTTCTTTGGCGCCTTCTGAGCTACCCACTGCACCAACCAACCCCAGCAGCTACCTAATATCTGCAGGTAACCTTCACGGCCCTCTGTGCACCTCGCTGATCTCTCTGCTCCAGCCCGGCTTCTCTTCTCACGCGTGTCCTCCACGCTACACCAGCCCGTCGACTTCAGTGCCCGACACGCGTGCGCTCCACGCTTGCCTTAGCTCAACGAGACCCCCCTACGCATCCAGCTGCGAGTCACCTCAAGGCCGGCCTCTGCTCTCCACTGTCGCCAGCTAGCCTTGCTCACACCGAGGGGCCTTCTCTCTCGGCTGTTCCCAGTCCGCTCTGCAGGCGGTTTCCTTCGCTAGACTAGCAGGCAGCTACAACATCCTCTGCGCCAGCCTGCTTTCGCTCTGGTCCTGCAGCTACGCCAGAGAGCCCCCCCTCTGCACTCGCTAGCGGATCTCTTTTAGCAACTCAACCCCCCGCCCATCTTGTTTGCATCCGAGAGACCCCACAAAACAAGGCGACTTCCTTACGTATACAATCCTCGCCAGCTTCCAGAATGCGCACGCTGGCAGTAGCATAAAGTTGCACATGGCCATTCTCACTAGTGCCACGTAAATATTTTTTATTTTATTTTTTCTTGTGAGGCCTACAAGATGGCCACCATATGCTTTTCACACCTATGCTAATTGTCACCTTGGCCCCTTCACACCTATTAATTGCCCTTCCTTCCATACACACTTCAATACAGCTTCCGAGTGCCCATGTATACTTGGACACGTACACAAACAAGCGACCGAGTGCTGATATCAACTCGAGCTGACCACGTTCCAGACAGGCTTGCACAACAGCCCAAATCAAATCCGTCCACCCTAAACACCTGGCAACGCATTCCACGGCCAAGTTTTCATTCACACCATGCACATGTATGTACACGAGCCATAAAAACCTCTCAGAAAAACGCTTGACACCAGCCATGGCCCTCACTTGAGAACTCATCAATTATCCACATCATTTGTCTTGGAGCTTGAAGAGCAGATGTTGAAAGTGGGTTGTATAAGGTAGAACTACCACCCTTTTGACATGATAAAACTCATGGAGTAGCAGATCCCAAGATGTAATCAGAATCAATTTACAATTTGTATTGTCTATTTTTCCAATCTATTTCCAATCTAATGAACAATTGGTAGCACTTAACCATGATCGACCAAGAACAACCTCTACCACTTCCTTGGACTTACTAGCCACATAAAAGGGAACTGACATCTGGTGATCCTGAATGGACATCATAATGACACATTTTCCCTCTATAGGGTTATCTTCACCGGAGAAGCTTCGTAAGTCAATAGGAATGTGCACAAGTGTTGGTTGTCCCAAGGCTACCCATGTGTCAAATGAGAGAACATTATAATCTGTACCAGAGTCAATTAAGGCAGAGACAAAGTAGGTAGTCTCATGAAGATGAAGACACACGTGAATATTGAAAGGATCGACATATTGTTCATCAATAGCTGTAAGGTCAACATAGAAGCCTTGCGATGCTCCTTGGCTTTGCAACTCTAGCTTTAGCTTCTTCTTGAGCCTCACATTTAAGTAGGTCATGTGCTTCTTTCCGTGTGTGGGCAGCATGCATTTGTTGAAGCATGGCTTCAATTAATGGTTCATTGTATTTCTTGAGACGATGGGAGGTTTTGTCCTTTGACAATCGTCACAACGTTTTACATATTCTTAGGCATCCATTTGTAAGGTTGGCCACCGAAGACCAGACCACCTAATCAACTTAGCTGTGGTATTGCCCGAAAAGTGTCCACCCCCAACACGTGCATGTGCATGAGTCAAGATTTTCAAGTAGTCAGCTTCACATACACACATGCACAAGTTGCCATCCTTGCCCCTCTTGTAGAGTTGGCTCTCTATCAACATATAGTTGGCCGCTTCAACTTCAATAGCATGCTTTCAATATGTAGAAATTGTTCGATCAGTATGACCATGCTGAAGATAGTCCACAATATACTTGCTCCAACTTGGTGTAGTTGAAATTTGGAATAATGTGACATTATGAATTGGTTGTTGAATTTGACATGAAGCACAGTTACGAATAAATTTTTTAGTATGCGCATGCATGGTAGGCCACCATTGCCCATCCTAAGTTATACGTCGCACACAAGTAGTAGCTTTATGCATGGATTCCACCAATACCCTCATGTGCCCATTCCAAGATCTCCTCATATTGGTCAGGGTTAGGTATAAGCCGCAACACTCCATCATTACCCTGACGATATAATATCCCTGATATTAACGTGAATGGTTGCCATAGGTCCACATTAGGACCCGCTAGTTGTATCTGCCTACTTGTCAAAATTTCTAAGATGGGTTCAGACCATTTAGGAGCTGTCTCTACAAGGAAAAGTGTTGAATCTAACATATCATCATCCACGCCCACATGAGCTTCTCCAAAGGTGATTCGAGACAAATGATCTGCCCTAAGATGAGTTGTTCCTTTTCGAACTGCCACTTCAAAATCAAACTTAAGAAGGATGACAAACCACCTCACAATACTTCGAGTTGCACAAGGCTAATTCACCAAATATAGCAGTGCTTGATGGTCCACAAAAAATATAAATTTGTTTGCCAAAAGGTAATGGCGAAACTTTTTCACTGCATATATCATGGACAAACCTTCTCTTTCTGTTGTGGTATAATTCTTCTCAGCATTGTTCAACTGTCGACTAGCATATGAGATTGGGAAATCCTTATTATGTTCTCCCGATTGAGCCAAAATACATCCAATTGCAAAGTTTGAAGCATCAATATGGACATGAAAGATTTGGTTCCAATCTGGTGCCCGTAAGATGGGTGCAGACACTAATGCTTGCTTCAACTTTTCAAAGGATTCCTCACACTCGTCAGTCCAATTAAACTTTACAAGAAGAGCATATAATGGTCTGGCTAGGACAGCGTACATGTAGATGAATCGACGATAATAGCCACAATGTCCCATGAATATTTGTACCTCTTTAGGGTTGATAGGCTGAGGTAATAAGACAATGACATCAATTTTATCCATATCTGTTGAAATACCATTGCGATAAACAATATGGCCCAAAATCTTCCCTTGTCTTACCATGAATTTGCACTTGTCAGGATTCAAGCATATACGATAAACTTGACACTTTTGAAACACAAGTCTGAGGTGTTCTATATGATCATCACGCTCTTGTGAGTGAACACATAAATCATCCATGAAGATCTCAAGAAACAGCCTAAAGTACTCCTTGAATACATGAGTCATTAACCGTTGAAAGGTTGCAGGTGCATTTGTTAGACCAAATGGCATAACACGATAGGCAAAGATGCCATCTTCAGTAGCAAAGGCTCATGTCGTGTTGATCCTTTGGATCAATTGACACTTGATTGTAACCGGAGAATCCATCCAAGAAACTATATGCCTTTTTCCCTGCAACACGTTCCAAAACATGATCCGTGATTGGAAGTGGGTAATGATCACGTACAGTAGCTGCATTTACCTTCTTGAGGTTTACACACACTCGAAGTTTTCCATTTTTCTTGGGCACCACTACAATAGGGGAGACCCATTCAGTGTGTTCAATCTCATAGATAAATTTTGCCTCTAAGAGCTTGTCTATTTCTTCTTTTATCTTTCGTGCAAAATTCTCATTGTAAGTATAAGGACGTTGCTTGGTAGGCTTTGCGTCCTCTCGCAATGGAATTGTATGCTGACATATGTTTGGATCAACTCCTTTGAGGTCTTTATAACTCCAAGCAAAAACATCGCGATACTCCTTTATTGTTTGAATTAATAACTGCTCCTCATCTAAGGACAAGTCTATGGCAATCCACACATAGCGAGGCTCTTCTCCTGGCTCAGCGATATCAATTTTTTTTGCATTTTTTGGACCATCATATGAAACCCCTGGCATGATTGGCTTTTGTCGCATGGGCTGTTGAAGAACAATCTTCCAATCTTGAAGAGTGTACTGTGTGAAGTTGGGGGGAACATTGAGACCTTGTTCTTGTCCACTTGAGTCATCACTAATTGAAGACCATGCAGTTTTGAGCTCTCTTTTGCAATCTTGCATCATAGTTTTTTGTTCAACCATTATCTTTGCACTTCCGACACTCTCTTTTGAATCTGTTTGAGACTTGAGTTTTTGTTTTGGTCTCTTTGTTTTTTTGTAATTTTTGCTAACAGTTTTTAGCTTTTCTCCTGGTTGGAATCCATCTGATCGTTTTACTTGGTCTTTGATACTATCTTGTGCTTGGACATCTTTCTTGAGAAGTGAGGTGGTGGTCGAGAGTGTTCATTCTTAAAATCATCGTTTTCTTTTTGTATTCTCTCACGTCGTTCCCTCTTATCTTGTTTACGGATTCTCTTATGGCTCTTACAGCATTTACGTTTGGGTCGGCTTTGAGGGATCTCTATTTGAACCTCCCTTCCTCTCAAGAGTAGGCGTGCCTTTCCTAACTCTTCCTGGGGGATTATCACATCATCATCAAAATCAGAGTCCCATCCATCTTCCTTATCAGTATCATTAGCAGAATCAAGTGTTAAATCCTCCACCGAGACTTCCTCTACATGCAGTGCTGTTGTGGATGCATCCCCATAGTACAAATCATCTAGAAGGTCACGTGGTTGTACCATTCGTATAGGAATAATGTCATATCCATCTGAGTCACAAAATTGAATTGGCTTAGGTAAAGCACATGTCGATATTAATGTTTCAAGGACATGACTCCATTCTAGGGGATCAATTAAGTGCTCGGGGAAGGGTTGTGGAATGTATGCCTCATCTGATACACTTCGATTACCCTTAAGTCTCTTAGTGTTGAAATCCTTACATGAGGCTCCACACATCCACAGATCTTCTCGCCCATCTAACAATGTAACTCTTGAGCCCTCAGATGAAGCAGAATCAAACTCATCTATTGGAGACCTTGTTATATCACGATATGAGTGATTCTTTAGGTTGACCCTTGTGATGACAGAATCATGTTGGAGGTACAAATAATTGTATCCCCAATCTTGAATCATTTGAAATTGTCGCATGAATGGTCTACCCAATATCACTTCATAGTTTGGATACTTTCCAAAATCCACTATTGCAAATGTGTGCTCATATTCAATCCCACATGTGGTGACCAATATGTTCTCTAGCAGCCCAATGGGATGTTCTAAGCTTCCATACTGCTAGCTACAAGCGCATCCTTGTACTCCTAATAGCTGGTTTATCCCACTTTTCCCAAATGGACCTTGTCACAATGCCCACTCCTGCACCACTATCAAGTATTGCAGTTGAAGCTACTTTTTGCACTTCTAATGGGAGGGTAGCATTTCCCTGATCGTCCTCACAAAATTTTCCTACTTTGTTGATAGGAACTGGCATACTATGCTTTGTCTCAGGGTGTATAGCACATTGATAGTGACCCTTTTGTAGCAATACCTGCTTTGACAAACATGTGGCAATATCATTCCACAACCCTGGTTGAAGCTTTATCAAATCAAGCAAAGGTAAGGTACAAGGCACTGGTGCTGACAAAATAGCTTGCACGATACCCATATCCATCTCCTTTGTCAACCTTCTATGCATGGGGTTCTCAAGGTTTGAGAACAGTTCCCATATTCTCCCAAATAAGATGGTAAGGTTTTCATTGTATGCTTACTTCTAGGAGAAACAATTGTTTGAACTTCCTCCTGGATGCTTGGGCATCTAAAGTTGTTTTCTCTACCCCTGGTAAAATCCACTTCAGAGAATGGAGGTGAAATAATAGAGGACATATTCTCATTAACTTTCTCCATGAACTGCTGCCCACATCTCATTTGCCATGTCCTCATTAGCATCAATAACTTCATCATTGCATGGGAGGTAAGAGTAGGTGGTGGCAGAATGCCTTCTTTCAATGGGGTGTCAATTGGTGTAGACTTCTCGCTATGAGCTTGTGAGATCAGCTCACTTTTCATTTCCCAACTTGATGACACTTCTGGTATGGTTTCTAACGTTGGCTTAATAGAGGTGGGGCCCCCAAAGGATAGGTGGAGGTGGGCCCTCAAGTATTGATTGAGCTTCCCTAATGAGTTGTTGATGTACAGCTAGATTGATCTTCTCCTCACGAGGGTTTGGGTATTCTTGAAGCTTCTTGGGTAGCTCAGATAAAGCTGCAATGCGACTTCTATGAGCATCAATGATGGCATCTAGATCTCGTTAGCCTTATCCACAAAAACAGAACCCCCTGAAAGACCGTATTAGGTATTATGGGAAAAATCCCGCATTATGGAAATTTTGAAATTGAGAGGTTTCATGTATTATGGGAATTTCCCACTTAATGTGGGAATAGTTATTGTGGAATTTCTTAATATAGAACGGAGGAAGGTAGTGTTGAGATAATCACTGTTCGAACCAAAAAAGTGGTATAATTAGTATTTGTGCATAAACATCTTTTGAAAGGAGTTTGATAATCATGTAGAAAGGTGGTGTTGATAAACACCATTAATAAGAAAGTGGTATTTGTTTCTTTGCAACAAGGACCTGCACCAATTGAGTTGTACACTGCACAAAATTTATGAAACAATTGAACAAATAAGATAGAAACATTATTATATCAAAAAAATGTAGGAGGCACAAAGAAAAATTTCATTCAATAAGTGAAAATAAAAAGTAATTTAAAAGAAGATAGTACAAAAGTACATCTCATTTGGATATTAGAGTTATAACCTAAAAATCCACATTGTCAATATTGCATCTACAAATGCTACTCCTTATTCAAGGAACCATCAATATGAGCTTCATCCTCACAGGCCAAGCCTAAGCATGCTTTTGCTTTACGGGCTTCCTTTTCTGGTATCTTGATTCTTTTGTATGGTGGTGGATTCCTTCGTCTCCACGACCAAAGAATTCCATCAGCATTTTCCCATACTTGTTGTTCTGCCTCATTAATTTGCCAATATCCCTTCCAATAATCAGCATAAGCTTGAGTATCTGTCAAACCTTTCTTCCTTGCACAAGGTCCCCAATATTGAATCAAGAGTTTCTTGTAATTTGGTGATGTAGGCTCATCATCAATATCCGATTCAGCCATAGCAAGCCAAACTGGATAGATGTTTGTGTCATCTGGGTGCAGCATAACAAAGTGTCCTTGCTGAACATGTAGCATAGGGTTAAATGCCTCCCTTGGTTTATCCCGTGCAAGTCCACAATAATGATCATTATGTTCTTCAATACCTAAGAATCTTTGTGCCTGCAATTGTTCAACATTCATATCATCTAATTGATGGGACCCTTTAGATTTTGGCCAAAAATTTGTGTACTTTCTTGCCTGTGATTGTATTGCTTTTCCAAGCTCTTCGATTACATTACTCCAATAATCTATGACGGGCCTATAATATCTTGGCACAAATGAACCATTACTTAGATTCTGCCAAAATTTTATGTAACCCTTCAATCCTGATATTACTTCTGCATGCATCTTTATATGCTCGGCCATTGGTAGAAGAGGTGGATCTCCTTTTGGTAACCTTGGTTTACCTTCACTGTCTGTCTTCCAAAGACAGATACTTCCACTCCAATTATGAATAGCTACATGTGCCTTAAATTGCATTACCGGTGTGTCTCCTTCCATGAAGAACCTGAATAGAAGTGGTTTGGAGTGACCTATAAGTGCTTCTTACCCATCACAAATGTAGCCATCACAATATGCCTTGAAGTCAGGGACCTCTGTAATCAAGAAGGGAGCTAGAGAAGAAGTTGAGCTGGTTCTTAAAGTATCCATCAAATGTGGTAAAGTAAAGGTTTTCCCACTCTTAATTTCTCTGAAAACCTGCTGACAAATAGGCAAATAAGTACCGATTTTTATTTTCTCCAGCACAATTATCTAGTTGTAGCAACAAGTTTTCTGGCAACTTGCAAAACGAGAAAACCCAATTCATTGTGTCTCCCTGATTTATACATGGTTCAACAATGGGATCTTTACCATCACTCATATTGTGGTTGTCTAAAGCTGTCCTTGAATTTAAAGCATGTAGAAGTGAAACATTGCTCCTTGGAAGCCCATTTGTTACTAGATCACCAAGAGGATGCTTATCCATCCTCTCTAAGTTATGTAAACAACTTGCAATTGAGCCAATTGTTAGATTGGGATCAGATGGCCATAAACCATTCAAAATAAAGTGTCCATAATGACCTTCTGCATGGCCATGAGTGATCATACCAATCAATGCAATTGGTAAATTATATCCCGAATCCACACCCTTGGGAAGGACCCATAGTCTGGGAATGGCTGTTTTCTTTTGATCCATCTTGTCATGGATGATGCATACATACTTTTGTGGTTGGGTTTCCGAAAATATGCGCCATGCATAGTATAAGCTCCTGCAACTTTGTTGTTGTCGCATGTGAATATCTCTTTCACTGAGGAGCCTTGCTCTTTCTTCTAGACTAGGTTTGGCTTCTAGTTTTGCCTTGAGACCACTACACAAGGTGCACTTGGAGAACTCACTTGCCTTTGTTAGGGACACTTGTGGGTACTCTTTATTCTAAATTCTACTAAACGATGACTTTGATAGCCTCTTCTCATGTCCCAACTGCTCAAGTGTTGCGTTGATTTCATTTAAAATGTCAACTTGCTTGAATATTGATGGAATCGACAACCTGGTTTCCCTTGAGCCATCTAGCATTGTTCTACTTTTGTGTGGCGCAAGCTCGGAGTACAGTTCACAAATTCATCAAGTAGTGCTCTTGCCTCACTAGCATGTTGTAGGCCTCTCCTCAATACCCCTGTGTTTCCATGCAGATATTGACACACACCGGACTCAAACTTTTCCCTGTAACGGTAAAAGGATGTCTTTGGTATACCATGCATCTCATACCATGCTCTGCAACAAACAATCACCCCATTTAACCTAAATTCATATTTAATTTTTTGAGCTGAATCACGATGCCAAGCTGTAGAAAGCACATCATATACATAATTTGTACGAGACTCCTGAGATTGTCCCCAAAAGTCTTGTCGTATCCTCATTAGTACATCACGATCGATTAGCTGATAACATTTTTTTGCACAACAATCAATGGATGAAATCCTTTGAACTGATTCACGTGACATATATAATGCAGAAGCTGGTTGTGGTCTCTGCTTTGGAATCCTGTTTATGAAAGTGTAGCGTCTTTTTGCAGAGGTTTGGGAAACAATAACCTCATTAGTTACATCTCCATCATTATCCTCATTACATAGATCAGCATGTTCAACATGCATGCCATTAAGCAGAACATAGCGTTGCAATGGGCTCCCATCCAGCATTGTCAGCTGTTTAATAGGCCATTTAACTAGGGTGATACTATCCACTTGCGGCATAGTTTGAAATACATTTGCACTTTCAATAGCCACACCCACACAATCATCACCAAGTTGTTGAAAGTTGACACATTCAAATGGAAACACATATAAGATAGTCCCTTGATTGATAGTTTGCATCATGCTCTCATCCTTTAGAAGAACCATCTCATTCTTCCAAGATTGTCGGATTTGCATGTCAAGTTCTGGAGATGTTATCGGTATTGCATCTATAATTGGAGGTTCCACAGACTCTTCTTGATCTGCATCACTACATCTTTCACTCCACTCTCCAAATTCCAGCTCCCTTGTGAAAGGCGTTAAAAGCATTTTTGGCCAACGAACATTACTCCATAATGCATTTTTTAGATAAATGGTATCCATAGTAGGGAATGGTAGTTCCACATCCTTCAAGCATTCCTCCACAAGTAATGACACATTTCCTTGACCAATCTTTGTTCCACTACAAGTGGAATTTGGATCAATTCTACACACGCAGCCAATACCAACAGAATCATTGTTCAACATCATGTAGACCCTCCCTCCAGATTGGAAATCCATCCTGCACATAATCATGTTGGACTTGTTAAACTAGTAATCAAATCTAGCAAGCAATTTTTTTTAGATTGAAACGTACATCAGACTCTACCATGAAGTATAGCTCTACCATGTGGTCGAGCTAGAACTTGAGCTAGAACTAGCTCTATCATATGGTAGAGATAGAACCCATTAAAGACTATCTCTACTATGTGGTGGAGTTAGACTTCAAAGCATTCTAGCGATACCATGGTGTCTAGATAGATTATTTTGATATAGCTCTACCACATGGTAGAGCTAGATCAATGAACTCTAGCTCTGTTACATGATATAGTTACATTGATGCATTCTAGCTCCACCACATGATATAGTTACCAGATAGTATAGCTAGTTCAATGTACTCTAGCTCCACCACATGGTAGAGCTAGACCTCTAGGCATTCTAGCTCTACAATGTGGTTTATGGTACAGCTAGATTGATGCATTCTAACTCCACCACATGGTAGAGCTAGACCTTAAAGTTCTATAATGTGGTCTAGGTAGAATACAGCTCTACCACGTGGCAGAGCTAGATCAAATACTTTGAGGTCTAGCTCTACCATGTGGTGGAGCTAGAATTGCATTTAAGGTCTAGCTCTACCATGTGGTGGAGCTAGAATGCATCGATCTAGCTCTACCATGTGGTGGAGCTAGAATGCATCGATCTAACTATGTACTATGCAGATTAACAAAACCAATTACTCCAAGAGAGACCTACTTCACATGACAAGAACCAAGGAGCTAGAATTGCATTTGATCTTGCTCTACCATGTGGTAGAGCAAGAATTGCATTTGATCTTGCTCTACCACGTGGTAGAGCTGTATTCTACCTAGACCACATCATAGAGCTAGAACTATTTGAGGTCTAGCTCTACCATGTGGTGGAGCTAATGCAGATCAATAAAACTAATTACTCCAAGAAGAGACCTACTTCACAAAATGAGAACCAAGGATCTAGAAAAAAGGTCAGACTCCATTACTCCTAAAAATAGGTTATTTATAAACTTAAATTATATGGGTTTATATATAAATTATAGGTTTGATTTATATAGCTATATAAAGTCTATAAATAAGTAAAGTATAATTGTAAACTATAAACATGCTTTAAGTTACTATAGTTAACCTACATATTTAAATATAGCTTTAATCCTATTTAAATAAGCGCTTCACGGCCCATCGCTCGACTCTCTCTCCCATCCGTCCAGTCAAGGGGCCATTCCCACACGTGCCACTTCTACAAACACTAGGGTCTTTTCACATTACAATTAAAAAAAGACCTAACAAGGCTTGAAAAAGGTAAGTTGAAGAAGTTATAAATATCTATGCCAAATAATGATCAAAACTAGGGCAATGTTCAGTCTCAATACCTGTTAACCTGAGGCTCTTGATCATCAATTAATACACACATAAGCATAAATTTGTTGGTGGTTCTAAATTTAGAAGGTGAGATGGGGCCACGTATCAACTTGACCCATGCCCAACACATGACCTCAAAAACATCATATTCGACACAAGCCTCACCTTATTGTTATAATTATTCCTATGCTTTACAAGGATTATCACAACCCTTTTTTGCAACCCGTGAGTTGGAATAAGTGCCTATAGGCACGGTGAGTTAGAATAAGTGCCTATGAGCATAAATCCCAAAAAAAAAAATTAACCCTTGCCTTCTTAAACTTATCTAGTTTCAATCGGAGCTCCAGGTTCACTAAATCAATTATAGAAATCACCTTTTATAAAAAATTACCATTACGATTTTTCCATAAGCCTATATGATGCATGCTTAACAAGGCTCAAATTGATAACTTGAGGTTCACCAAGTAGAAATCACTATAATATCTTGCTCTTTTTTCCAAGTTCTCTCAGTTCTCTCAATAACTGATAGAAATAGCTTTAATTTTTTGAAACTCATACAACATCTAGTCCCGAGCTATGTCGGTCCGCTATGCGCGCACACGTGTGTATGGATGCATAAGGAGCATAGATGAGTCTAGTAGGAAACTATGGATTAGGCGTCAAGAGCCGGGGACCTCAATATTGATTTTGCACAGCCATTGCATGTTCAGAAGATAAAACAAGGTGATTTGTCAAGATAAATTTGTAATAATTGATCTTCATAATTTAAGTAAATCCAAGAGCAAAAAAAGAATTATATGAAATTATCTTTGCTCTTGATTTTTTTTTCAACATTGTGTACATGATGGGATGGCCTAATCCCAAATGTATGGAGAAATGAAGAGATCTTTGGAAACTTTAAGATCTAGAAAATTACCAAAATTTTGTAACTTCAAATTTGGTATGTTACCAAATTGAATGCTAATTTTATGTACCAACGCTAATTTTATGAAAATCTTGAATTTAGACTTATCCTCAGCATGTTCATTTTGTGTACTCACAAGATTACACACTTAGATTATTCTCTCAATTATTATCTTGATTATCATCTTGATTTGTTGAACACATTGTAGTAGCTATCATCGAGTTTCAATGTATTCTTGTTGTTGTACAAAACATGGAGACCCCAAAAGAAATGAACTTTTTTGAAGAAAACTCGTGTAGTTATTTATCTGAAATGGACAATGTAGCGAGATATTTGACTTGTTGCTCATATTGAGGTGTCTAGCTAGCATGGGCTAGCAGTCCAACATCAATCACTTTATCTCTTCACTTTAGATCTAGCACTTGTCTGTTATAGAGCTGAAAAGGATTTCTTGATCCATGACTTATCCATTCTAGATCCTGTTCCACCACTTGGACATTATAGAGCTAGACTTCAGTGGATGCAAGCTCCACCAAACGGTAGATCTAGACTTAAAATTCTAGTCGTATTTTATGACTTCCAAAGGTTTAGGTCTACCACACATGGATACTAGCTCCACCATGTGGTAAGGCCAAAATTCCATGAAGAGACCATGGCTGCTACCTCCACCACATGGTGGAGCTAGAGCTCAATAAGATACCACATGGTGGAGCTAGCTAGCTCCATGAAATTATAGAGCTAGACTTCAATGGATGGTAGCTCCACCACATGGTAGATATAGACATAGAATGCTAGCTCTACCACGTGGAGCAAGAACGCATTGAAAGAACCAAGATCTACCATTTGTTCAATCAGACCCCCAAGTAAAAACATTGATACAAGAGATTGTATATTGAGAGTCCCCTTAGAGTAGGATGCACTCTCCAATTTTAAGACTACATTGTAATGAACAAAGACTAAATAATTTGAAACAAGAATTTATAATTTGACATGGTGAAAGTTTCCTTATATACACAACTACTACAAATTAACATTACTAAAGATAGAAAGAGTCTCCTTGCAGTAGGATGACCTTTGTCAAAATGATAGTTAAAAGTCTTCACCTACTCTTACTAAAAAAATAATAATTTGCAAACTTTGACCAAAAGATAAAAGGATAAAAGGAGTCCCCTTAGAGAAGGATGCACTCCATTTATGACTCAATTATAATAAGACATTGTAAATGAACATGAATTTATTGCTTGTGCTAGAATTTGTTCAATGCTTTGCAAAGGCAAACATTTGAACAGTATGCTCCATAAGAGGCTTGATTACAATATCATATTTTAATATATGGCTTTTTATTACATTAAAAAAAGGCCAAAATACTTACATCCTCTACATTTGATTATATTAGAGACAAACAAAATGAGCTTCATGGTGGTGTATTACTTTCATGATGCCTCCTCTTGTTGCTTTGCTTGATTTTCACTCTCTGCTTGCCTCTCTGCCTCAGCTTCAGCCTCCTCTCTTTGCTTTCTTTGAATTTCAAGTTGTTCCTGCCTCTCTGCCTCAGCATCAGCCTCCTGCTGTTGCTTCCACACCTCTGCCTTTTTCCTATTCTCTACTTCCAATTTCTCTTCTTCAAGCCATATCTTCATCACATCATCTGAGAATTGGTTAGGTTTTTCTTCAAAGGCATTATCCCATGTATACTCTTGCCGATCTTCATTCTGTAGCCATAAAAACAACCAATTTCTTAAATCTTCTGTCAAAAAACTATACCTTTCCTTGGAAGGTTGATGGTATAATTCTCGGACTATTAACCAGGTTCCTCGTTCATTCTTAAACACCTTATAGTAGCTATCATCAATTATCAATGTATTTTTACCCATGTGGATTTTGAACAATGCTCGTGTGAGAGAACATCTGCAAACTTGGGCTTTTGTTGTGGAAATACTGTGTCAATTATTCCAGAGAGCTTAGTTCTCCTACATGCGCTCCAAATAAAAACATAAAAGAATTGAATACACCAATCTAAGAACTCATGTGCATCCTTGTGACATAGGACATAACGATATTGGTTAATTGGATATTTTACCAACTCGTTGCTATAAGGAGGATCCTTCTCATCATACTGGGTTTCGACAACATGGCACAACAAACCATTAAGGTTTAGAATAATAGCCCTCCTATCATCCTCTTTGCGTAGAGGTACGCATATTGGATCTGACGAATACCATGTCAGTATGATAACCCCCTCGGAGGGATGCACAAAGCGCAACCTTGCATCAATTTCCCGTAGACGGTCAAGACGTATGCATATTGGATCTGACGAATACCATGTCAGTATGATAACCCCCTCGAAGGGATGCACAAAGCGCAACCTTGCATCAATTTCCCGTAGACGGTCAAGACGGCGCTGAACCAACTGTCTTCGTACACTCTGGATTTTCTTGGACATGTGACGTACTAATGCTCTGTGACGAAGAAGTCGCCTCTGCCAATTAGAATCAATCACATGACCTGGAAAAAAATGAGCATGCTTAATGATAAAGGTGTGCATGTGGGGGAAGGCATGTTACAACTACTTTTATGCAAAGATAGATTTTAAACAATTACAAAACAAATGTGACTATGCACGCTAACATTAAACTATATACTGTTCTAAATTGTTGACTTTAGTTGCATTACAAAATGACCCAAGATGCAAAGACTCTTTCCATTTGATTCTAAAAAGACGCGACAAAATGTGCTAGCAGGTATCAAAATGTGGTGAAATTAGAATGCATTGATCTAGATCAACCACGTGGTAGAGCTAGAATGCACTGTTCTAGCTCAACCATGTGGTAGCGCTAGAATATTTTTAAATCTAGTTCTACCATGTGATAGAGCTATATCAAAGTATTCTAGCTCGATCCCATGGCAAAATTAGAAATAATATTTGAAGTCCAGCTCTAGCACGTGGTAGAGCTGTATCAAAATATTTTAGATAGACCCCATGGTAGAACTAGAATGGTTTGAAGTCCAACTCAACCATGTGTGGTGACGTGGAAGAGCTAGAATGCATTGATCTAGCTCTACCATATGGTAGAGCTAGAACGCTTTCAAGTCTAGCTCTACCATGTCGTGGAGGTAGAATGCTTTGAAGTCTAGCTCTACCATGAGGTGGAGCTAGAAGGCATTGGTTGTGAGCTCTTTAATCATGTCATTTATAAAATGCGTCCCATTGTCGCTCACAAGTTCAAAAGGACAACCGAAGTGTGTGATTATATTTTCAAAGAGGAACTTGGCTGTTGTCCTCGCATTTGCCTTACGTGTAGCTTTCGTTTCAGCCCATTTGGTCATATAGTCAGTGGCCACAATAATATAGTGAGATTGTGTGCTTCGGGCCGCTGGGCTAATTGGACCTACAAAGTCTAAACCCCACTTTTCAAATGGTTGGTTTACTTTGATTGGATGTAGTGGCATCTGATCTTTTCGTTGGGGTTTCTTGTATTGTTGGCATTCATCGCAACCCCTCACAAAGAGTGATGCATCTTGAAACATAGTGGGCCACCAATACCCTGATTGTAAGATCTTTCGCGCAGTTAAGTCTCCTGAGAAGTGACCACCGGCGGCTACACCCATATGTGCCTCTTGCAAAATGTATAGATACTCATCCTCTCGGGCACAATGCCTAAGAACGTCATCCTTTCCTCTTTTATAAAGAGTCCCGGCTATCAGGCAATAGGGTTCGCATTCTTTGATCAGC
The DNA here is from genome assembly GCF_041138505.1 of Cibotium barometz. Lineage (NCBI taxonomy): Eukaryota > Viridiplantae > Streptophyta > Polypodiopsida > Cyatheales > Cibotiaceae > Cibotium > Cibotium barometz. The sequence goes on from NC_141060.1 coordinate 33,481,025, forward strand.
TTTCGAGCTAGATCTTTACGAAGCTCCTTGGGTGGAAAGCCATTAACCAAAAAGTTAACAATCTTCTCACTCCATTCAGGCATTGTCTCCACCATGAACAGGGAAGTGTCAGGTAAGTCATCATCAACCCCCGTAGGAGCCTCACCATTAGGTATGCGAGACAAATGATCAGCCATAATATGTTTTTTGCCAGGTCTCACAACAACAGTGAAATCAAACTCAAGAAGAATCAATAGCCATCGTGTGATTCTTCCTGTGGAGCATGGTTTGTTTACCAAATACAACAATGCTTGATGATCCACATAGAAAACAAACTTGGTGGCAAGGAGGTAATAACAAAATTTCCTTACTGCATATATCATTGCCAACCCTTCTCGCTCCGTCATGGTGTAGTTCATCTCAGCATCGTTCAACTGGCGACTGGCAAAGCTAATGGGGTAGTCTAGCTTGTGTTCTCCAGGTTGAGTTAACACACACCCAATAGCAAAGTTTGATGCATCAATATGCACATGAAAGGGTAAATCCCAGTTAGGCATTCTCAAGATTGGAGCACTCGCCAAGGCCTTCTTTAATAGCTCATAGGCACGGTTGAAAAGATGCAGGGGGGAAGAGAGCTTGAGCTCTTGCAAGCACACACACACACACTCACAAACCCTAATAGAGAACACCCAAGGTGAGAGGCTAAAAATCTTCTTCTTCTCTCAACACTCAACACACCATATAAAAGATAAGAGTACAAAATAATATGAAAGGTACTCAACCAATACATACGCGGGTTCTCTATAGTGTGAACCCGACTAAATGAGCTGGCGCTATAACTATGCCAGTCTCTAGAATGGCTGTCACACAGCCTGTCATCCCACTGGCCGCATATCTCCCATGATCTCACCAACCATGCCAGTGGTGTAAGTGTGGGGCCTATCCCCCAGGCGGGTCAGTGTCCACCGCCTCACTAGACGAGCTCGATATCTCAACACTCCCCCTCGAGCTCAACTCCATCTCATGTACACCAAGTGAAGCCCTGAATCTGCGGAGCTTCTCTGTACCCAATGCTTTGGTGAAGATGTCAGCTACCTGATCCTCTGTGCTGACATAAACAAGGTCAAGGTCTCCTGCCAAGACCTTCTCTCTGACAAAGTGGTAGTGGACCTCTATGTGCTTCGTACGAGCATGAAAGATTGGGTTCCTGGCCAACTGTATACTGCTAATGTTGTCACAGAAAATGACAACTTGTCTATCCACTGATAGACCCAAATCTGCAAGTAGCTTTCTCAACCAAGCTACCTCACATGCTGCCATAGCAGCTCCTCTGTACTCGGCCTCTGTACTCGATAGAGCAACCGTAGGCTGCTTCTTGCGGCTCCAAGTCACAGCAGCACTCCCCAAAGAAAACATGAATCCACTGGTAGATCTTCTATCTGAGATACTACCAGCCCAATCAGCATCTGTGTACCCATGTACACATATCTCTGTCCCAGTCTCATAGAATAGTCCACAATGCAAAGTAGACTTCACATACCTCAGTATGCGTCTCACTGCATCCAAATGCGGTTTCCGTGGAGCCTGCATAAACTGACTCACCAACCCAACAGCATAGCTCAAATCTGGTCTGGTGATCGTCATATAGATCAAGCTTCCTACTATGCTCCTGTACTTAGTAGGATCCTCCAGGATCTCTCCTGAATCTGCACTCAACTTGCCATTCTGATCCAATGGCACAGAAATAGGCTTACAGCCTGTCATACCATACTTGGACAACATGTCCAAGCCATATTGTCTCTGCAGTAATCCAATACCATGTGGTGACCTAATCACCTCAATGCCCAAGAAATATCTGAGCTCCCCCAGATCCTTCATCTCGAACTTCTGTCTAAGCAAGATCTTTACTTCAAAGATCTCTGTATCATGGTCCCCCGTAATCAAGTCATCTACATAGATGACAACAAGCACAACTCCTCTATCACCATGTCTCACATACAGCGAGAAATCTGCATTGGCTACATGAAAGCCAATAGTGACAAGATATTCAGAAATCTTGTCAGACCATGCTCTTGGTGCTTGTTTTAAGCCATACAAGGCTTTCTTCAACCTGCAAACATGCTCGGGGTGACCCACATCCTCATATCCAGGTGGCTGCAACATATACACCTCTTCTTGCAAATCCCCATGCAAGAATGCATTCTTTACAATGTCATCCATCTGATGTAAAGACCATTGCTTTGATGCAGCCACTGCTATCACAATTCTCACCGTTGCCATCTTGGCAACTGGGCTGAAAGTTTCCTCATAATCAATCCCATATGTCTGCGCATATCCTTTGGCTACCAATCTAGCCTTGTACTTGTTTATGCTCCCATCACTGTTATGTTTAACTTTGTACACCCACTTGCATCCAATGGCTTTCTTGCCTTCAGGCAATTGCACTAAATCCCAGGTTTCATTTCCATATAGTGCATCCATCTCCTCATCCATAGCTTTCTCCCAACACACATTTCCAACAGCCTCATCAATGCATGTCGGCTCAACAACCTGCACAACCTTTGCCATATATGCATAGTGATGTGCCACATAACCATCATAAGTAAACCTCTACATAGGGTTCTTCACTCTACCAGATCTTCGCAACTTTTCATTCATGGCTTCCATAGCCTTCTTTACACCAGGTGTTCTCATAGCTGGGATCCCAAACTCCTCATCAAGGCTCATATCTGAGCCACTAGACTCTCCATCAAAACATGAGAATGCCCTGCAGAAATGTCAGGCATACCAAGGGGCTCAACCACTTTCTCTTTTCCTTTACGTGATGTAGTAATCACATTTGCAGGACTGGTATTATGACGCAGCCTGCCACTCCATGGTAAATCAATAGACCCACTAGATGAGGACTCTCCTGGTCCACTCAAAGACTGTGATTGCTGACCTGCATTCTGTGCAACCACACTTCCACTCACATCAGCCCCAACAGCTTCTTTTCCAGCAACATACCAGCGGCTCATCTCATCAAAAACAACATCCCTGCTTACCCTCAACTCACGTGTAGTACGGTTATAACACCTGTATCCCTTTTGCTCAAGGGAGTATCCAATAAACACACATTTTTCAGCTTTCGGATCCAGCTTAGTTCTCAGCTCATCTGGCACATGCATATATACAATGCATCCAAAGACTTTCAGATGAGACAAATCTGGTTTTCTGCCAGTAAACCTCTCCTCTGGGGAGTTACATCATGTATGGCTACAGTTGGAGTCCTGTTCATGATGTATACTGCTGTAGAAACAGCCTCAGCCCAATAGCTATGCGGCATATTTTTCTCTTCCATCAATGCTCGCGCAATCTCAGCAATGTGCCTGTTTTTCCGCTCAGCAACTCCATTTTGCTGCGGAGTGTGTACTCTCCCCCTCCATCTGACCTTAGGCACTTTACATATTTCCCTGTTTGCTTTTCAACTAAAACTCTGAAATTCTGAAAGTGAGTGAACACCTCACTCTTCTCCTTCATGAAATATACCCACACTTTCCTTGTGTGGTCATCAATGAAAGTCACATAATACCTGCAGCCTCCCATAGATATGGTCTTCGTAGGACCCCATACATCTAAATGCACAACATCTAGTGCATTATTGCTCACATATCTATTACGTGGAAACACATGCTTTGTTTGCTTCCCAAATTGGCATGCTTCACATATTTTCTGCATACCTTCCACTTTAAATTTTGGTAGCCCTGTCACAATTCCTTTTGTCTGCATAGACTTCAATCTCTGCACATTTACATGTCCAATCCTTTTATGCCAAATGTCTGTGTCTGCAACAATTCCTGAACCATTTGCAAACATCGCAGCACTCATTTCAGGCATGTCTACATTTAATGTAAACATTCTGCCCACTCTGTTGCCTTTTGCAACCAACCTGCACTTGTCTTTGAAATCTTCAACATAACAACCATCATGGTTAAACCGAACCTGCAAACCCTGCTCAATCATCTGGCCAACTGAAACCAGATTCTTTGTTATGTTCGGTACATAAAGTACATCTGCAAGGTACACTTTGCCATCCTGCATAGACAATGGCACATCTTCAATGTGGGCAATTGGATGAGCAATGTCATCCCCTCTGTTTCCACAAAACCTGGTCTTTCCGAGTTTTTCATCTCCTTGAACCACTCCCCATGACTCGTCATGTGGTTCGAAGCGCCTGAATCCACATACCATACATTATCTTTTTGTGCTGCATCAACATTTTCAGACATGGCTTTCACGACATGCTGCATAACAAACAACCTTTCATTATCCTCATTATTTCTGCTTGAGGATGCATAGTTGTTTTGCTGCACTTTCCCATTTTGCATGTCAGCCTGCTTCTTATAACATTCTGCCTGCACATGTCCAGGCTTACCACAATAATAGCATTCACGTGCATCATTGTATTGCCTTTGCCAATTTCCACGACCTCTTTGACTCCCCCTGCCTCTGAATTTGCCTCTTCCACCTACGTGTTGTTGTTGTTGTTGATTCTGGGACTGTTGTTGTTGCTGCTGCTGCTGCTGGCCATAATTCTGATTACCTGTTTGGCCACCTCCTTGACCGCGTCCACGGCCTCCTCTACCTCGTCCTCTTCCTGAACTCGTGTAGAAGGCCTGTTGCTCTGAACTGTTTTTGCTTTGTGAAGACTGTTGGTCTTCACCCAAGCTCTTCTCTTTGATAATCAGCATAGAAACCAAATCTGTAAAGTTGGGAATGTTTTCCCGAGTCTGAATAGACGTCTTAAACGCCTTGTATTGTGGCCCGAGACCACGTAGACAGACTTCCACCTTGTCATCATCATCCACTGACACACCAATAGATGCCAGGGATTCCACAATACCCTTTATCTTCAGCGCGCATAGTCATTCACAGACATGCTCTTTTTCTCCACAATATGAAGTTCATTCTTCAACTGTATCTTACGTGCTTTGGTATTTGTTTCATAAAGCTTTACCAAGGTGTCCCATGCCTCCTTGGGGGACTTGGCATCCTGAATGTGCCCAATCATGGTGTCCTGTATACTAATGGATAGCCAATACATAACCTTCATGGCTCCTTGGTTCCAGTCTTTAAACTCTTTCACATCTGCAGAGCAGTCGCATTTATATCCGGTATCTCCGGTGCCTCTTCATGCTCACCTTCTATGTAGTCCCAATAGCCTTTTCCCATCAGGAAATTCGTCAACCTGAACCTCCAAGCATGGAAGTTATTCTTATCCAGCTTCTCAGCCATAATCTGTGTTATGCCATCATTAGACATCTTGCCAAACACACAATTTTACCAGAAACTGCACTCTGGTTTTTTTCTGCACAAATGCTGTATTTTCTGCACAGCGGTACTATAGTACTCTCAAATGTCACAACCAGCGGTACTGTAGTACTCTCAAATGTCACAACCAGTGACTTCAATGTGCATACATACACCCTCCAATGGCAACTGTAGATCTCTTTGCAGCACCCACAGTGTCTGCGCAGTCAATCTGTCTTCCTGCAGTTCTTAAAATAGAGTTCTGCAGAGAATCGATGACTTACCCGCAGTGCTCGAAATCGCTTGCTTTCTGAAAAACGGAGGTCCAGACGCGCCCGAAACGTGTTTTCGGCCCAAAAAATGTAGTCCGTAGGACTGTATAGTTGCCCAATAGCTTTACTCCCGCGAAGAAAGCTCCTCAATCAGAGATCGTTGCCGGTGCCTCCCGTAGAGCTCCCGCGAAGAAAGCTCCTCAATCAGAGATCGTTGCCGGTGCCTCCCGTAGAGCTCCCGACAAGGGTGTAGTCACCAACACAAATAGGGAAGAGTCGTTGAAGCTCTTACCCTCGTACCGCTTCCTGTGGTTCTCTTTCTTGCAGCTCAGCCTTTAGCATGAACTAGGCTCTGATACCATGAAAAGATACAGGGGGGAAGAGAGCTTGAGCTCTTGCAAGCACACACACACACTCACAAACCCTAATAGAGAACACACAAGGTGAGAGGCTGAAAATCTTCTTCTTCTCTCAACACTCAACACACCATATACAAGATAAGAGTACACAATAATATGAAAGGTACTCAACCAATACATACACGGGTTCTCTATAGTGTGAACCCGACTAAATGAGCTGGCGCTATAACTATGCCAGTCTCTAGAATGGCTGTCACACAGCTTGTCATCCCACTGGCCGCATATCTCCCATGATCTCACCAACCATGCCAGTGGTGTAAGTGTGGGGCCTATCCCCCAGGTGGATCATCTCAGTGTCCACCGCCTCACTAGACGAGCTCGATATCTCAACAACGGTCACATTCTTCGGTCTAAATAAACTCGATGAGAAGCTTATACAATGGTCGAGCTATCTCGGCGAAGAATAGAATAAATCTTCGATAATAACCAACGTGGCCCATAAAGCGTTGGACTCCCTTATAGTTGGTGGGTAGGGCTAATTCCAGAATTACCTTGATTTTACTCTCGTTAGTGGAAATTCCATTTTTGGACACTATATGCCCTAAGATAACTCCGTGTTTAACCCAGAATTGGCATTTAAAAGGATTCAATGAGATGCGATATAATCTACACCTTTCAAATATTTTTCGTAAACACATCAAGTGCTCGTCCCAAGAGGAATGAACACAAAGATCATCTAAGAAAGCTTCACAGAAGTCCCTTAGATATTCCTTAAAGGCCGTGTTTATTAATCGTTGGAATGTTGCCGGTGCATTGGTCAAGCCAAAAGCCATGACGCGAAAGGCAAACACTCCAAACTCCGTGTGATAAATGCTGTTTTAGCTTGGTCCTCGACTGCAATTGTGATCTGATTGTAACCCGACGAGTACCCATCTAAAAAGCGATATGCCTCCTTGCCTGCCACTCTTTCAAGCACATGTTCAGAATATGGCAAGGGGTAATGATCCCTTCTGGTGGCTGCATTAACCTTTTTGAGATCAACGCACACTCTGAGTTTCCCATTCTTCTTTGGTACGATGACTATCGGAGAAACCCATTCTGAGTGCTCAATAGGGTATATGAATCCACATTTTACAAGCTTTTCAATTTCCTCTTGTACAATCTTTGCGTACTTAGGATTCATTGGGTAGGGACGTTGCTGGACTAGTTTAGCAGTGCTAATCATTGGAATCGTGTGTTGCACCACCGAGGTTGGAACACCCTTCATATCATGATATGTCCAAGCAAATATGTCCTTGAATTCTTTAAGAAGCTTCATAAGTGTAGCTTCCTCCGCCTTGGTGAGGTCTTGAGCAATAAAAACTGGTTTAGACTCCTCACCCGGATCTGCTAAGTCTATCTCCTTAACTACCGCAGGGCCATCGTAGACACCGCTACTCCCATTGGTAGGCGTTCGTTGGGCTTTTGTGTAGACCACTTTACGTTCCCCTGTGGTAAATGATTTGAAATGCTCGGGTGCGGGGTGTAAGTCTACTGGTTCTTGTTGTGCCAGGCTTTTTTCTTTCAATTCCGCTTCCTTTTGTTGCTGAGCCAACTCTTGGTTCTGTCGCCTTCTTGCAGTATGACTTAGTTTCGGCTTCTCTTCGATTTCTAATTGGGCGATGTCATGAGGTTGCGGAATACACCACATGACACTTTGGAGGTATTGTCCCCGATTATCCGCTAACTTCTCGTCGTCGATGAGCATCAATGGCTCCTACATAACTAAGCCATTCTGCAGTGGATCTTTCCTTGTTTATTACAGTGCGTACATTAGCTCGATAGCATTGGCGCTTATGTCTCGTTTTCTTCTTACCAAGTTTTTGATTTTTGTTTCTATCAGATTCGGACTCACTGTGGATCTTCACTTTCGGATGAACTGCAGGAGGTCATTGTCCTAGGCCTTGAGCACCTTGCTTCCACATTTGGGTGAATATTTGATTCATCCCCCCCCCATCAGGCTCAGAGTTAGTTTCTTCTTGAGATTCATACTCAGAGTTGCATTGGTAAGAGTCTTCTCGCTACTTTCAGTGTCAGTGGAGTTTGCCACTTTCTCGCCATCAGGAGTCAAGTGCATAACACCTATCATGTTTATTGGCACTAATGGTGGCATATCTTGCCCCTCAGGTGTTACCCAACTTGTGCCTCTATTTCCCCATGTGTCTATGGTTGCCGCTAGGTGTACCCAATCCACGTTATCCGACTCAGTCATACCCGGTAGGACATCTATATAAGGAGAATCTTTCCCATCATCAGTCTCTTTTTTGCATGTATAGCAATACCTTAATGGGGCGGAGTGAATAGTGGTATCCGATCGATTATCAATGATAACCTTGCTTCCTAAAGGATGTGCACGACCATTCTCAAGATCAACTCGAATGATAGAATCCTGGAATTGTAGGTAGACATGGTTTTTCGACGACCAGTCATGCACCATTTGTGCTTCCCTCATGAAAGGACATCCTAAGATCATTTGATATGACATAGGATGCTTGGAGAAATCCATTACAATGAAGGTATGTCTTACCTTGTACCCTAGAACCTTGATCTTAAGGTCCCTTAACATTCCAATAGGTTTAGCAATAGTTGCGTTTGCCATCTTAACCACTATGTTTGTGACTTCGAGGTGAGGTCTTCCCATAGATTCCCAATAGTTTTTAGTCACAATGCTCATGCCAGCACCACCATCAAGGATTCCCTTTAGAGTTAGTCCCTTGGTAGTAATGGGGAGGGTTGCATTAGATTCGTCACCTTCAAAGTACTGTCCCAACTTGTTAACAGGTATTTCAACGACCGAGTCTTCATCTAGGTTGGGTTGTAGATCCCAATGTTCCCCTTCATCTTGAAGCGTGTCAGGTCTATCCATATTTGCAAATTGTGGTAGCCCCGCCTTTAGTTCTCCTTTGAGAAATGCCCGAAGAGCTAAGAATAGCTCAGGATCTCTGTATAACTTGGATATGATCGTGGTTTTGATTTCAGAGGACATGAAATCCATTAGCTTGGACACATTCAACGGTACTTTTCGAGTCATAGCCCCTTGACTAGGGACTAGTGAAGATGGAATCACTTCCTCTTCGATGAGGTCAGGCATTCCCTCACTAAACATTCTTTCAAGAAAAAAGGGTGTTTGCCCACTTCCTGATGTCCTATCCTCACTTTCTTCCCAAATGATACTAGGTATAGCTAACGGTTTATGGTTCCTGTGAGGCTGAACTTGCGTAGGAAACACTGTGTCTGGAATTTTGATTTTTCTTGGGTTTGGCTCCAGTTCTCTTTGTGTTTCTTCCACCAAACCCCTTAAGTGTTGCACTTGTTCAATCTCCTCAACTGGGTTTGGGTAAGTTCCAATCTTTTTCTTGAGGGTTTTTGGCCCACGTGGCTTGTCTTGGGGAGTCTCAGTCAGTTTGGGTGGTCGAGAGGGCATTAACTGACTTGGTTGTGGAGCCGAGGAAGTTTCCTTCTGTTTTCCCTTATTTATGTACTCGCTTGATTCTCCTTCATTGAGTTCCCGAGTGGGTTCCTCCCTTAAGGTAGTGGCTTTGGTCCCCATGGTTTCTATTGAATCAAAATCATCTTCAGAATCATTCATATACACGGGGTGGTCTCCTGTCCCTATGTTAGTCTTTGAACTAGGCTTGGAGCTCGTGGCATTAAGCAATCTCTTCCGCCGTGTTTTCTTTTTCTTTGCCTAAGCGATTGATGCAGTATCCCTCTCTTCAAGAATATAGTTTTGATTTTGAAGCATTGACCGTGTAACTACATTCGCGGGTACAACGGGTGTGGTTCCTCGTGCTTCGTTGGTGACCTCAACCAAATTCAATGGCGTAATCTTGGGTGCATTAGGATTATGTGGACATTGAGCGATCAAATGATCTATGCCACAACGATTACATGTAAGTACCGGCATTCCCGATGTGCTCCCTTGATTTGGTTGCATTTGAGTAGTGATCTTCTGTAGCCTATTAGGGCACTCCGCTACACGATGCGGTCCACCACAATCGTAGCATTGAAAAGATGGTATCCTCGCCAAGGTATTAAGGTTTTGCCCTCTTGTGGCAAGAGCAGCCGCTTGATATACAGGCTTGACTTGCCCGAAATGATCCTCCATGTAGTACTGGGGAATCATTTCACCGAAATGATCCTCCATGTAGTACTGGGGAATCGTTTCAAACATATCAATCCCATATGGAGCAGTGGGGTCTATCTCCTCTTCATAATCCCTACACGCACTATGTGACTCACAACCCATCTGGTTTATTGGGGTAATCCTTGGATGTGGAGGTTGTGGTCCTAGCACTGGCGGTGGTAACGGCACAGACTGGACTACATTCGGGTTCCTTGGAACTATGTACTGTGATGGTTGCTCGACAGGTTGTGCAGGCATTAGCGCGGGTACTTGAGGTGTGTTTGACCAGGCTAGTGGTGCCTGATTTGCCAACATTTGCTTAAGTACTAGGCAATCTTTAGATTGATGGCCATACTCACCACATGCATTGCAATTCCCATTGAATTTGACTCTGAATGTGGGACATTCACTCGTGTTATGTGGTCCTAAGCAAACTGAACACCATTGTTGCTCTCTTCTTGGGTACATATGGCTATTTTGAGGAGCTCGATTACCCCTAAGGTATTCTTGGAGAGCCTTAGTAAGGTCGGTCACACAGACATTTCGGATATCTTGGGCTCCTTGGCAATAGGTTTTACCGTCATTGGCTCGTGCCCAGATACTTGCGAACTAATGGATTTTGTCTCCAAAGACACCTTTTTACCTGCAAATCATCAAGTTGTCTTCTAACTGGATTGCATTGGCAGTGACTGCTTCCCACGTTGTAAGACCTCTAATGACTAGGCCATTGTATATGTCCTCGTGGCGCAATCCTCGGATGAATCTATCGCAGTTGGTTATTATTGAAGCGCTCATCAGGAGTGCAGCGAGAATTTAGATGCTTCAATCGACTTATAAAGTCTCTCACTGACTCCCCTTCCTCGCGTTCAGCTTTTTGGAGTTGAGATGCTACTCCCCAAAGCACACCCTCACGTATGTATTCTTTCAAGAACAATCTCTTGAGAGTGGGGTAGTGAGTGCGCTCTTCAACCCTTATGTTCGATACCAATCTCTGGCCTTCCCACTCAAGGTTAAGCCTAAGGCTTTACACTTATGCAGCTCATTGTGCTCTTCCAAGGAATCACACACGTGTTCAAAGACTTCAATGTGCTTCCTCACATCTTCGTTACCACTGAAGTTTTGAGTGAGCTTAGCCATTTGTACTGCCTTGCTTCTAGGTTCTCTCTCAGGCATGCCCCGCATGTTTTCCACAATAGATCATCCGATCGTCTGAGCAAATGCTATGAGATCACCTAGGTGAGCAGGCATAGCTGGTGGAGGCACTTCTGGGATAGCCTGGCTGATAGGAGTTGGCGTTGGTCTGAGTATGTTGGCAAATGACGTAGGATATAATATGTGGCTAGGCCTAGCTCCTCTTGGATACGGGTTGTGATAAGGCAGTCGTGGAGCATATGCCATTGGCATACTAAGAGGCATAGGAGCTACATGAGCATGAGTAACGATAGGTACATAGGGTCGATAGGCACTGGCACGCACTATTGTAGGTACTGTTCCACTAGATAGCGGTGTCGTACTAACTACAGTGGTAACAGGTGCGCTTTCTATCATGCTCATCATTGGGGTAGGCATCGTGGATTCCTTAATGGCAAGTTGAGCCAAGGTTGTAAAGCTAAAGTTACTGCTCGTGGGCTCAACCTGCATTGAGACTCTAGGCGAAACAACATACGAAGGGTCTATGGGACTCACCCCAATTGTGATAGGGTTGGTTGTTTGGCCTTGCCCGTATCCAAAAATCTCATAGGGCCAGTGGAATCTAGGTTCACTCCCCTATTTTGCCTCTCAAATTGGATAATTCTATGAATAACCTCACATATCATTTGTTGTTGCTCCTCTAGATTAGTGGCGCTAGATGTAGATCGTAGGACTTCTAACCAACCTACATGGTATGTGTAACCCGTGTATAGGTCAGTTAGAGTCTCTGTGTGTAGATCATATTTCCAATTTTCATTAAGAAATATCCCATCCAGACTTGGTGTGCCAAACGGTTCTCTTGAAGTGGACGCAATGTCACTTCTTATGGATTGGCTTCGAGGGACCTCTACTTTAGGAAGAGCATAGGAAGGTGGTAGCTCAGTAGGGCCCTCATTAAACGAAGTGGGTAGAATATCCACATGGACACTCTTTGGGAGGGTAGGGTCTATATAAGATGTGAATGGCGAATCTACTACCTCTCCTTCCTCATTTACTTCGCTTGTTGCATGTTCAGAGCGTGTAGCTCTACTAAAGGTCTCTATTAGACGACTAAACATGCTAGATCTGGGTTGTGGGGCCCACACTGGCATGTTTTGGCTTGTCTCCTTAGGGTTGTTGGTAAGGTGCCCTTCCATGGCTTCTGAGTCAGAGGACGAGTCACTATCCACTATTTGTGGATCTTGGGTTGCACTCCCTTGGGTTCCAGCCGAAGGCCAAGATGCTAACGTGGAGGGATGGTGTGAGCCTGCGTAGACTGAAACGCTTTCTAGTGGCTCAAGCTCTAGCACCCGACCAGAGCGTAGATGCATATGACGTGGGTACCCTACGGGCGTTGGTGACTACCCTTGAAGTCCACACAAGTGGTTTCTTAGGTGTTTCACATCCCATTTTTACTTGTTTTTAGATTGTTTTTAACTCGTTTTTAGATTGTTTTTAACTCGTTTTTAGATTGTTTTTAGATTGTTTTTAACTCGTTTTTGACCCCCTTACTTACGGTCAAACTTGGACTAAGGCGTGTGATAGCTCGAAACGAGCGTATCGTTCAAAGGGTCCTAGCGTGCTTTACAGCACCGTGTTTGCCTATCCGGAGCTCTCGTGGTCCTCAAAACAATCCGTTTCCCTATGGGGGAAGGGGTGAAGGCCTATTTGCTTGTGGAGGAAAAGGTGAAGGCTTTATCCCACATGCTCACTTCACTCCTTGGGGAGTGGGCTTCATATAGGGCATAACTTCCCATAAGCTCTCACTTGAAAGAAAGCTATGGAGGCTCACTCTCCTGTATATATATATCAAAAGATCGGGGCCGGGGTCGATTGGGGGTTTTTCTTTTCAAAAAATTTTTCTTCAAATAAAAAATCTTTCCTCTCCACACATTTGGTTTTTTCTTTAAAAATAAAATTTATTTTTTATTTTTTTTTAAATTATTTTTTCAAATTATTTTTTCTTTTTTTCTTTTTTTTTGGAGATAAGTTTTCTAGGGTTTCTTTCTAGGGTTCAGCCTTGGCCGCTGCGGTGGAGTTCGCATACAGCACAGGTCTGGGGATTCAAAAACCCCCCCTCACACGCAGAAAACCAAATAACAGAACGCACGCCCACACGCAGAGCGGGAAAATAACAAAAGAAATAGAAATGCAGAAGACAAATTGCAGAAACAGATTGCAAAACACGGAAACACCTCAGCAACAACAACCACACAGTCGCTTCACGCAACAGCCCGAGCTGCAAACTGGAGCTTGGTGCAGGGAAACTCCCCGGCAGCGACGCCAAAATGTGCGCTTTTGCTGCACAGGTCGTAGCTGGGGACTTGCCGAACACCGTATGCGAGCCACGAATGGCTGCAAGCATACAACCAAAGACCTAGCAAGCTCAAACAGAATGCAAAGGTGTGTCACTCACCGCTAAAACCGCCACCGTGAAGGATTCCCGCGTCGCAGCAGTGAAGGAGGAGCTACCGTCTCGCCGCTCTACCGCCTCACCGCCGTCGTGCCGCTACACAGTGCTCGATCGCTCTCTCTCTCTCTCTCTCTCTCTCTCTCTCTCACGCAGGAGAAGGAAACCAAGAGGATAAGGCAAGAGCACTCTTGTATTCACAACACATGAGAATGAGGGTTTTAGGGTTACATTTGACTCTTATAGTAGGTGACTTGGCCGTTCACACATGGGCGCCCATACATGGCCGGCCGATCCTAACCCTTACCCTGCTGATATTCAAGGTGCGCCTCTCATCAGCGATCACCCAATCCCTTTATCCTTAACATATGGTGCCGACAAGCCCGGCCCATGACTCAGAATATTTAAATTAATGACGTAAAACATAGTACGTCTCAATGTCCGTCACTCATAGGTTAACAAGGGCTCTTGTAAAAAGTTCCAAGTTGTAGGTGAGTGTGGGAGTGGGCTTGAGAATAATCCCACATGGGAAGTTTTGGGAGTTTTAGTATAAAAAGTGGCTCATTTGAGAGCTTATGGACACATTGGGCTACACTCATGTTTGAGCTCTCTTGAGACTAGCTCTCCCTCTTGTTCATAGAGGTGCAAGCTCTTCTCTCTCCCCATCTACACTATTGTATGAGCAATGCTCTTCTAATTCAATGCAATGAGATGATGTTTTTCTCTCTTCTCATTTCTATTCTCTAGTGTGCATGCTTCTTTGTTGATGCTTGTGGATTCTCTATTAGGTTTTGTGTGCTAGTGGATTCAAACTTAAGCTTCTCCATAGCTTGTAGCTTATCCATGGGCAAGGCATTGCTTGAGTAGTGAATGAGAATGCATGTTTATTTCAAGTTCCATTAAGCTTCAAGGTTTGTGTGCATGCTAGGGAAGTAAGTGCTTGAGAATGAAGTATGCTTTGAGCTTCGAGGTTTGTGTGCATGCTAGGGAAGTAAGTGCTTGAGAATGAAGTATGCTTTGAGCTTGTGTATGCATTAGCTTAGCTTTCTTCTTGTATTGGATGCATGAATGAGTGGGATGATGAGTGAATGAGTTATGGCAAGATTGAGCTTGTGTGTGTAAAGTCTATGTCAAGGTAGTGGTGTTCATAGCATTTTCTCTCCATTCGTGGTTGGATAAGCTTTCGTGCCCTGGTACGGGTTGAATCCCTAGCTCTGAAAAGGGATGCAAATCCCATTGGATTGAGCTACACACGGATCGTGCTACTCATGCTACAAGTGTAGAGAGTCTTCCGTCTCTCCATTGGCGCCGCTGCCGGGAAGAAGACTCAAAACCATTTGAGAAGCTTGCATTACTATCACTATTTCTTTTTGTTTTTAGGTTTAGGGTTAGCACGAGTGTGGAATCTCGGAGCTAGTGATTAGAAGAGAAAAAAGGTAGATTACAAAGACAAAGGAGGGGCCGGATAAGGTCGCAAATTTTATTTTTTATTTTTGTTATATGTTTTTTTTTAAACACACAAAGAAACCATGCATTGTGATGGGTTGTAGCTCTCATGGAGCATTGCAGAATGCTATTGGGTGCGTTGCTAAGCTCTTCCATAGCTTATGAAAGCTCCATAGGCTCTCAAGTGTGAAGGCCGCTTAAGGAAGAAGAGGCGGTGAAGAGGAGGCGAAGGTCTGCCTCACCCGAAGAAGGGGCGCGAAGGAGGTGAAGGTGGCCGAAAAAAGAAGTGAAGAAGGCAAGCAGCCACCCACAGCAGCTGCGAAGAAGGCGAGGAGACGTGAAGGAGGCGAAGAGGAGACGAAGGCGGTGATAGGCAGCTATGAAGGCTGGCCCCGGCGGTGGTGAAGGTGGCCGAAAATAAAGAAGTGGAAGTGGCATGTGTCGCCGTCAGCAGCACCGGCGTGGAGGCGAATGCGTAGGTGAAGCCAACTGGCTGCTGAAGGGCTGCGAAGGCGGCTGCCCCAGCAGCGGTGGGCGAAGGAAGAGAGGCCGGTGAAGGAGGCGAACGCTACGTAGTGCAGCACACGAAGAAGCCAGAGGTCGCTGAAGGAAGCTGCAGGCAAAGGCTATAGCTAAGGCGAGAAGCTGAGGCAGCTGCTGCAGCTGTGAAGGGCCTCAGCAGAGGTGGTGGCCGGCGGTGAAAAAGCGAGAAGGAGGCGGAGGCCGCACCGAACGGGAGAAAAAGAAGGTGCATCGGCAGCAGCAGCTGGCGGTGAAGGCTGTAGAGAAGAACGTGAGACGTGCGAAGCAAAAGGTGCCGGCGCACGATCCGAAGGCGATAAGGCTAATAAGGTTAGTATTTTTTTAATTTTTTATTTATTATTTATTATTTTTTGTTAATTTCCATGTTCTTTGTATTTTTTTAAAAAAAATAATAATAAGAAAAAGAAAAAAACAATAAAATAATATAAATAAATAAAAATAATTTTTTTTTAAAAGAGAAAAGAAAAGAAAGAAAAAAATTTTTGTAAATTATGTGTTTTTTTAGGAGTCCACATTTTCTGCATATTCTGTAATTTTTTTTAAAATTTTTGTAATTTTTTTACATAATTAGTGTAACTTGAATTTTTTTAAACTTTTTAATTTTGTGAATAATTAGTATTTTTGTGTAATTAGTAAAAATTTAAAAAAATAAAAAATAAAAAAATAAAATATGTATTTACATACATATTCATGTTAGTTGCATTTAGTGGTTAGGTAGGGTTTATATATATATATATTTATATTTATATTTATATTTATTTATTTATTTATTTATTTATTTATATTTTTAAAAAGATAAAATAAATAAAAAAATAAAAAACTAGACACTGCGTATGCATCTACGCTCGGGAACCATACTGGGGGGACATAACACTAGTGCACCATCTAGGGTAACCACTCAAGGGAGCGGCACTCAATCGGTTGTTGGCAACTTGGAGAGCATTCTCGAGACATCTTCGGAGTCTCAAACAGAGAGCCTCTCAAGAACCAAGAGTGATATTTCAATGGACATAAACGAGTCATTTGGCATGAATAGACCATCCACACCCATTGGTATGGCAGATTCTGCTAATCCATTTGAAATCCCAGATGGGGAGTTGATTGACAACATGAGACTCCATTTTTTGTATACAAATGCGCATGGTGGTGAGATCTACAAAGATCCAATGAGCCGGTTTGTTGTTAAAATTGCAGACATTCATTCTGCGTTTGAACCAACACCATGGGTAAACTACCAAGACGATATGTACATGGGTGGAAATGGAGTACGCTACGAGGTCACCAAAAATCCTGAACAAGTGGATGCTTTGGATGCACTTCAACCTAGCGCACAAGCAAAGCAGAAAAAGGAGCTTCCATCGGACCCAAATGTGCCAGGAACATTGCGCAGACCTGGTACGCCCATTTCTTTACTTGAAGAATTATTTTCTGACCAGAATTGGGAGGATAGAGAAAGAACGGGAAAAGAAAAGGAAACCAAGAAAAACCCATGGGACATAGTAAAAGAAATTCCAGTAGTTAAAATCTATCAGGACGACCCAATTAAAGAGGTGTATAGGGATGTGGAAGAAACCTACTATGCAACCACTAAGCACCCGAGCTTAGAGCTTCCAGTCACGCACACAATAACTGTAGAGCATCTAGAAGGTTTCACTAAGCGTGTTCATGATAGATGGGGGAACGACTTTAGAACCCTTGAATGGCCAGAGGTTAGGGAAATGACATGGAAAGGAAGGCCCCTTTTCACTGAGGTGTCTACCTTAGACACGGCACGTCCAAATGAATCTGCCTTTCGAGGAGAAACACTAGCACCACCATGGGCTAGAACCCCAAGTGTGGCTCGACCAGCACCTTCCATGCGAACAACTGCTCAAGGACCAATCTTTCCAACGATTGATCCTACGAGGAGACTCGGGGCTATTAGAGAATCTAGGGGAGAAGAAAGACAACGAGCAAGTGTATATGTACCTCCAAGAGAACCCCATAGACCAAGTGAACTGACATTTGAAGAGCCTAGATTTAGAGGCCGAGACTCATATAGGAGACATGACGATGAATATTCTAGAAAAGTGAGACCATCTGCGCTGCAAAAGCTTGTCAAGAAGTATGATGGATCCGGTGACCCATATGACCATATAGCAGCTTTTAAGCAAGCTATACATGCGGAGCAAGTCATGGATATGCATACGCAAATCGAAGGACTTGGCTTGACGCTAGAGAGTAAGTCTTTATCATGGTTTCAAACTTTAGAGCCTGAGGCAAAGAGGTCTTTTGATGGGCTGGAAAAGAGCTTTATAGCTGTGTTTTCAAAAATGGGAATTAAGCACAATGCGGTAGCTCAAATTTACACTTTTAAGCAAAAAGATCAAGAATCTGTGCGAGATTGTGTAAATATGCTAAAACAGTACATCAATCGATGCCCTGACGATGAGAAGCCCAGCCAAGGAAGATTAATTTCTATCTTCCTGGAAGGCTTACGAAACAAGACACTTCACGCTCATTTGTACGCAAAGAAGCATGTAATCTTCAATGAGTGTTGCATGGATGCCATGGATTACGATGACAACTTTGACATGACTGGCATGGGAAACCAAGATAGTCATCCGGATGATAAACGTAGCTCTGGGAAGGGCTCTGACTCTAGTGTGCCATTAGTTAATCTAGATTAGTTTGCCGAGATAGTATTGAAAAAGATGGGGCAATACTACAGGCCTTCCTACCAACCCCAACCATCATACATGCATATTGTACCTACAGGCCCCTACATCTATGGAGGATGTGGAGGTAGCCATAAAACCGAGCAGTGCCCAACCTTCTCACCATTGGTTGGCAATCAATGAACAAAGAAGTGGTGCTAGCTTTGTAAATGGAACTACACACATGTGACTTCGGACTACAATCACATTGCAAGGATACAAAGGGAACAAGCAAACAACCCTGCACCTAGAAAGCAAGTTGTGAACCATGAGAGAACCTTAGTTGCTCAAGAGCAAGCACGGCTGGTGCTAGGAGCTCAACCTCCTCCACCTGGCACAACTTCCTTTAGATATGTGGAATATGAGAATCCTGAATTAGGTATGGAGATGGTGAGCTCTCAACCATGCTACATCGAAGTGGAGCATCCTCTTGTCGAACCCTACTTTGAGAACCCAACCGGACCAAGCCTAGTTCATGACTTTAATGGAGATCCAAGCTCTTTGATGCTTATAGGATCTCAGCCAACCAAGACTCAAGGTTATCCAGGACCATATCCTACAAAGAGACTATACCCCACGCAACAAACAGGACCATGCTACGAATGTGGTGGACCACATTGGGCGAGAGAATGTCCAAACAAGAAACGACCCCTCTTAGCTAACATAGGCACAACATCTACGTTTCCACCTATAGAGAGGTTTTTCCAAGGGTGTAGCATTGACCATCTACCAAAGGATTGCTTGTTGAAGCCTACGGATGCGGCAGCACAAAAAGCTAAAGCGCCCCTCAACTATGTTGAAGTGATTCCATCACCCACGACATCTGAGGAGGAGAATGAACTAGTGTCGCTAAAAGTAGTGACTAGAGCCCAAGCGCAAAAGAATGTCAAAGAGGTTGTTGAGAAACCATCTAAGATTGAGGATCTAGCATCTTCTGACAAGTCACCACCGTTATCTATAGTAGAATTCTCGAATCAAAGGGTTCAAGAATTAGATGCTTTATCTCTACCAGATGATACTCAGACTGTTGTCTCAGCTTGGAGCAACAAGCTCACATGTAAGACACTGCCCTCATATTTAGGACTATACGAGGCACATAGCCAAATCATGCGAGTACCATCAATGACACGACAACCTCATCAGGAACGAGACATAGGGAGCTTGCAAGCCTTAATGTCGGCACCAGTTACGTGTCGCAGAGTTCTTAAAGCTTAGGCCAAGATTGTGGGGAGAAGTGGCTACACAATTAACTGAGCAAGGTTTGTGGAACCAGAACATCCAGGTTAAGGAGTTGTTGAAGGCAAAGGCTTCTGAGCTAATGCTTAAGCAAACAATTCCGGTGCCTGTGAAGATGATGAAGGAAATACTACGCTTCCTGTGGAGATCAACAAGATTGAATCTATAGCTATTCTAGATAGCGGAGCAGGTGTGAGTATAGCAACAAAAACTGTATGGGAAATGTGGGAAAAACCTGCAATTAGAAGTACAAGGATGAGTTTGCAATTGGCAGACAAAAATCTAGAGAGTCCCATAGGATTGCTTGAGAACGTTATGGTCAAGTCATGTGGCATTGAGTACGGACATAACTTTGCTATCGTAGACTTTGGCAAGAACACAAATTACGAAGGGGGGAAGCACTTAGAATTCAAATCTGGTTACCTAAAGCAGCTCGCAAGCCAAGACCCAATGCTACCAAGGAACATCCAAGGAATACAAAGCTAAAGAGGAGGTTCACCAAAACCAACAGTTCCACCTCCAACAAGACCACTCAACAACGGTGGATCCCAAAGAAGGTTCTGCAAGCACAAGGCCACTATGAGGGTGTTACTACCTTGTGGCTACCAAAAAAGAATGCAGGGACTACTGCAGCAAAACATAATTATGTTCCTGAATCTACTCAAGAACAAAAGCAGTCAATACCACCTCACTTATAGAAACCAAATCAATACTGGAAACCACGCCTTACCAAGCCTGAAAGAGTCCAGGTGGAAACACAAGCTGACACGTCAATCGGACATCATCAGAAGGTCTCGAACAGGAAGGGATACTCCAAACTGACATGGGAAGAAAAAGGCAAGTAGGTACCTTTACCCACTTCTATCTCAGAGGCAACACAGAAGGAGGACATTGCAACCGAATCAAGTTTAGAGTCTATTCCTCAAAACACAAGCAATGTCAAAGTTTGTCTTACAAAGCCGACAACTTTCAATCAGGCTCCTACACAAGTAGACTCCCTAACTATCAAGGAAAGAGCGTTCTTCCTACAACTCCAACTATTCGGAATGTCGTCGGCATTTTACTCTTTCCCTAATCAAATTCCACCCCCCTAGTGCAAGACTAGCACTTGTACGCTCTTAATAAGAACTAGAAGCCAAGGCACTTTTTCCCATTGGGTTTTTCCCCTCGGCCAAATCTGGTGTTTAGCACCAATGTTTTTTATTTTTTGTCTTTTTAATTTTCTTTCTCTTTAGTTTGTTTTGTCAGAATAAAACAGATACAAGCACCAAACTACATCTTCCGCTTCAGTACCGCAACTGACAGTCATACAATCAACAAGTGCAAACAATTCTTCAACAACCAGTGCTTTAAAAGAAACAAGTGAACTCATGTCAATCTCTAGTGTTTTCTGTATTTTTCTTATTGCTTGATTGTTTATAAATTTCACTTTACTAAGCATGGCAATATGCATCTCCTTTGGTCTAGAGTAGGGATAGCATTTTAGTAGCTTTAGACTTGATAGTGTAAGTTTGACCGTAATTGTTTTTACCCATTTAGCAATACAAAGTAATTAGTGTTTTGTGCTAAAGGTAGAGTTCCAGACCTAGGACAAAGAGACTAAATTAATCATAGGACCGTCAGTGGATATCTTGCCCTTACTAGGACATTGCTTAGGGACAATCTAATAAACCTTCCATAACAAAAATTGGCATGACAAAAATAAAAGAAAAGTGTATATGTTTGTGGCCTATTGCCTTGTTATTCATGGTAGGCGAGGGAGGCCTATACCTTTCCCAGACCAATGCCTTGTGTAGCAAGGAATAGCCATACCGCGGGTACGTAAACATACTCTTGAAGAAAGCCCTGTCCAAAAAGAAAGAAAGAAAGAAAAAGAAAAAAGAAAAAGGACAGAAAGGCACCAAGAGAAATGCTTGTCTAATCCAGGATGGTCGCCGTTGTGCTTAAAATAATAAACCTTAATAACACTAAGCAATATCAAGAGTCTGCCAATACATAATTATGTTAGATTTATTAGTGTTGAACCGACATTAAGGCTTGAACTAACCTATTCAATCTCTACACTGCTTCAATGTTTCCTTCCTCTAGCTAATTGGACGTTTATTGCCATGTCTTATTCAATAAAATTGCTTGTTTCGTTATTGTCTGTCAGTACTTTTGCTTTCAAAAAAAAAAAGAACACACAAACCACCTATCGTTTTGCTTGCAGGTACACACTGGAGATGCTACTCTTCCTTGGCATCTACGCGCTCGAGGACGTGTGCAAAATAGGAAGGAGGGAATGTTACGTGACGAGTGGTGATCAATGCAAGGATGCAACACAAAGATGCAAGTAGGAAAACAAGAGACTTGACATTCTTATTTAGGGCTCTTGTAAAAAGTTCCAAGTTGTAGGTGAGTGTGGGAGTGGGCTTGAGAATAATCCCACATGGGAAGTTTTGGGAGTTTTAGGAGTTTTAGTATAAAAAGTGGCTCATTTGAGAGCTTATGGACACATTGGGCTACACTCATGTTTGAGCTCTCTTGAGACTAGCTCTCCCTCTTGTTCATAGAGGTGCAAGCTCTTCTCTCTCGCCATCTACACTATTGTATGAGCAATGCTCTTCTAATTCAATGCAATGAGATGATGTTTTTCTCTCTTCTCATTTCTATTCTCTAGTGTGCATGCTTCTTTGTTGATGCTAGTAGATTCTCTATTAGGCTTTGTGTGGTAGTGGATTCAAACTTAAGCTTCTCCATAGCTTGTAGCTTATCCATGGGCAAGGCATTGCTTGAGTAGTGAATGAGAATGCATGTTTATTTCAAGTTCCATTAAGCTTCAAGGTTTGTGTGCATGCTAGGGAAGTAAGTGCTTGAGAATGAAGTATGCTTTGAGCTTGTGTATGCATTAGCTTAGCTTTCTTCTTGTATTGGATGCATGAATGAGTGGGATGATGAGTGAATGAGTTATTGCAAGATTGAGCTTGTGTGTGTAAAGTCTATGTCAAGGTAGTGGTGTTCATAGCATTTTCTCTCCATTCGTGGATAAGCTTTTGTGCACTGGTACGGGTTGAATCCCTAGCTCCGAAAGGGATGCAAATCCCATTGGATTGAGCTACACACGGATCATGCTACTCATGCTACAAGTGTAGAGAGTCTTCCGTCTCTCCAGCAATGTGTGAATCATCGAACTGCATGATGCCGGTGCTAGCTATAACTTGCAGTTGAAGGTAGTAGTAACGATGATATAGAACCAAGAGACCAATAAGGGGGGAAGTTCGCAATGGTGAAGGTATCTGAACAATCTTCCTTCTTTTTTACCTTTAACAATTAATTTGCATCCATGCTTGAAATCCTCAACAAAGCAACCACGTTCATTAAATCTCACTTGCAATCCTTGTTTTACCATTTGTCCCATTGACGCCAAACTCTTTGTAATCAATGGCACATACAACACCTCAAACATATTTTTCACCCTACCATCATGCTTCCTCAATGGCATATACCAACATTTATAATAGGATGCTGAGTATCATCACCTGTAGCAACATAACCCTGATTTTGTGTAGGCATCTTATCATCAAACCACTCTCCATGACAATTCATGTGGTTAAATCCATGTACCATGTGTCGTCACTCTCTTTCCAAGATGTCATAGTACTCATCACATGCTTCATGGCAAACAGATGATCTATGTGTCCTTCATTGCTAGATGATAATTTCCTTGATGTACTCTACCACCATGCATATCATTTTTCTTCTGTAGCAATCTATAGCCATGTTCATGCATATTTTGTTGTTGTGACTGCCATCGACCTCTACCACGAGATCCAAACCTCCCTCTAGCATGAGGGTAAAAACCTCTACCACCACATGCACCAAATGATAGCTGTGAATCATGTTGTTGTTGTGGTGGCATGTCATGTCAACCACATCCACCTATACATCCTCTTGGACTAGTTCTCCCCCTGCCTCTAGCACCTCTATGAGTGTAGAATGCTTGGTCCCTTGCATGTCCACTGGTGCTAGATGAGGCACCATGACCAAGTTTCATCTCCTCCACAATAAGCAACAAAATCAATTCATCTGGGGAGTCTCCACCTCTAACGCTGATAGAGGTTTCAAATGCTTTGTAATCTTTTCCCAACCCATTCAATGTAATGGCAACCAAGTCACCATCTTCCATGGA